>NC_056730.1:925989545-926044545 GCF_019279795.1 Protopterus annectens
ATAAAACTCAATAGCATGGTGTATTCTGCATAGTGTTTCAGTATAATCATGGATATCAGAATTACTAGTGTAATAGATGTTCATCATATGACTTAAGTATCAATCGCTGTAAATTTTAAGTTGCTGTAAACCATTTGAAGCAGGTACAGCTTGCTCTTTTAATAAATTGAACTGAGTGCTTCAATCTAAATAGAGAAGCGTTACAGTTTCTTATTCTATTAGAGTGTATCTCATAGTTTTGGACCACAGATATATACAATGCATTTTTTGAGAATATAAAGCAGTTTAGGGATCCAAGACTGGGGCATCAGAAATGACTCTCAAAGGTATTTAAGAGCAAAGCATGTTTAGCATACCTTAGCTCCAAAGCCTTCCCTATTTTCTCAAACACCTAGGGCATTCCTTAGCAGGTTTCTCTGCTTTTAAAAAAATACCTTTTTGAAGGATAACTTTTAAGCAGGCCTATGATAGTAAATGGCAACAAAATGTTTGCTGGCAATGACTTCTCTGAATGAATGATTGACATAAAATTAAGAAAGGAATGTTCTATTGCAACTAAAGGAATGACTGGGTCTTATATTCAGTATGAAATATCCATACTCTTATGTGCAGAGTTGATGGAAAGGGTGAACCTTTTTCAAGACAATAAAACTTGGCTCAATGATCATTTAACCTTTTTTAACCTAAAATGTTGAACTGTGTGGGAGCTACAGAGGGACTAGCCAATGCAAGGAGTCGGGGAACTCCATAACAATATCCAGCACCCAAGTGGCTTATAGGTTCTCTAAAACAGCAGTTGGAGGACTTAAATAATCAACACAGAATCTGCCTTCTGAGTTCCAATTCTGGCATAACATAATCTAACAGTACATCTTCACTCCTGGAGAGATGAAGGTGGCAAATATTTCTTTTTCCATGGCTGTTGCTGCTGTGCTGGGTATAATCCATTGCTTTCTGCAGGAACATATCAGTTGTGGATTTCCAGCTTTTATGCATTACTGTAATATGCAAATTATTTTTCACTGTTCTAACTCCTTGCATCCAGTGCTGTTTGGGACTTAATTGTATCCACAGACTCAAAGGACTTAGTTGTATCCACAGACTCATAACTTTTTCTACATGTTATTATGCACATAGTGTTGTTCTTACCGAACAAATGTTAGTAAATATGTGAGAACACAGTTCTCTTTTTGGATTTTTATTTTCGGTTTGGTACCCAATTTCTTGCATTCTTACATAGAGATCTATTAAACCATCTTGAATTATAATACAATGTATCAGTGTTAATCTCTGAAGTTCCTGAAAACTATTTACTTGATAGTGTAAGTTACAGAAGGCATCTGTTTTATTAACAAGAACTTGGGGATTCTACTTGTTTGTGAAGAGACAGGTACTAAAATAGATGCAAGCGGTTGACAGGGGGAGGGCATCTTGTCTGAGGTAATATGTTTACTTTGTTTATTTTGAAGTAGGGAGAGTAGATGCCCGGTTTCACAGGATAGAGTTACAGCCTTCTCTCCACAGCTCCTTGTTACAGGGTATAAAAAAGACTTCACAGTGGGTCATTTCAAAGCATACTGTATATATATATTCACATATTGTGATGGGTATATGTTGCATTTGTGGGGTTACTATGGCATTCTCTACAGCTGATTGCTTCATAGTCTCTTGTTAAAGTTTATTTAATTTGGGAATACTTTGGGGACAGCCATTCCAGAATAATGTAATGGGAATTATTGTTTGAATTTCTAAGCAGTTAGTACTATTTTATGATTGATACAAGTGTGCTGATGTCCTAAACATGTTTTGTGCAAATGGGTGGTAGATATGCCCCCTGACTTTCTTTGTGGTCGAGGTGTCTTCCTTGCTTCTCTCTTAATTCCATTTTGTTTCTTCTGGATGTACTGTTACCATGAGGAGCTGAACAATTAACATAAATGGGTTTATGAACCCAGATAAAAAGAAGCAGGATTTTCTCTGTCTAGAGACAAGCTAAAGAAGAGCTGAGTTTATTACATAACATTCAAATGTCCAAAGAGAAACAAAGCAAATTAAGCAAGTTAAGGTATGAGCTAACTTTATAGACACATGAGATAGTTTTGATAAATTCACAAGAGTGGCTATCTTGAATCATAATAGGCAGGTATCAGAGTTAAAGAAGTGTAGTCAGAGGAATATGGGAGAACTGCATCCTTCCACTGTTTTATGAGTGGGGGCGATGGCCCTTATTGCATCCATTTATCTTCTTCTAAGGTCCACATCCAAACTTGTTTGTCCAAGTCATTTAAGAGTCCCTAACTGGGCAGAAGGGAGATACTATGGATGGGGAGGTATATGAAAAACTAATGTAATGAATACTCAAGGGGAATCTGTTCTAACGAAATATTTGAATAGGCTTACCCAATGTTTGCTTCTGGTTAATATAAAAGGATAATTTATTTATTTAACATTTGTTTACTGGGAAAGTCCGACTTGAAACAAAGCCATTTTCAGCAGAGGCCCAGGGAGAAACACTTCATAATTATAAGGAAAGTATTTGTCTAGCCTTTTTTGCAACCACTTTTCAGGAGCAACTAAACTATGCACAAAGATTGAATGAATTTATGTCACAGCAGCTATATATGACACAATACAAGGGTCCGATGTTCATTGTTCAATCATTTCTGCTAAGAAGTCCTATTTATAACATTAATGAATCGAGACAGACCTTTATTGTAGACAGCTTCCTAAGATTGTTTGACAACTTTAAATTGCTTGAAGCTTTAACTGCACAACAATATATGATCAAAAGCTTCAATAGAAGGAAACTCACAAAAAAAATTGCCAGCTGCAAGACCCTTCACACTCCCACAAGGGGGTGAAGTTCTCCATATCCCATTACTTATATATACTAACTTCATCATCCTACCACAACCATGAAAAAAGGCAATTTTGTACACAGGTCTCACTTCTGAGCATCAAATGGCAACTGGATATGTACCTAAATCTATCTGGAAAGAACACAACTGCCTGTCTTTTAAAACATATGATTTGCCCAGGTTTCATAAAAAATTAAGACAATTCATCTCTCCAACAATTAAAAATTGTTCTTTTTGCCACATTGCTCTACCATGTTTAACAATTTCTTTCCCATGAAATTATAATCCACTGTTAAAATGCCAGGCAGGCTAACCCACTTAAAGTGAGATAGATCCAGCAATGGCTATGTGTTAGAACGCCGAAGATTGTTGTTTAAAGACAAACTTCTGACTAGACTTCTGTTTGTCCAGGCATATCAGAGTTCAGTTTTGTAGCCAATATAATTTAATATATTGTTTTTTTCCTTTATCACACAAACATTGTATTGCAAAATAGGCAATAATATTAAAATTGGGGTTCTGATTGCTAATAACAATTATATAGTGGGGTTTTCAGAAACAATTGGCTCACTGCATTATGAAAAATGGCATGGTGATTGATAGTTTGTATGGGGGGGCTGATTAAGATATGTGGTTAGAAGGTTTGTGCCTCAATAAAAAATAAAGCAGTATGCATCACATGCAAATAGCTGCACAATGATATACAAATGAGTGTCAATATGGCAATAAGAGCTACTGAGCTTGCAAGTGATGGCTGTAGATATGGCAACATGATTAAAAAATATATAAAAAAATAGCATAATGAGGCACAGGAATAAGCTCTTGTGTACACTGACATTTCTGATTAAACAGGAATAAAACTTGAACAATGATAATGTCGGCAGCATTTATGGAAGCCACTACAAGTATGTTAGTAGCCACTTTGGAAGCTAGTGTTCATGATTGCCTAACTTGCTGGGGCATAGTTGATTGCTGCCATGCAGACAGAGATATCATATGGGAGCTAGTTGGTGCCATCCTCATAATGGATCAAAGGGAATGAATGGAATGCCTATCCCAGTAGACATGAAGGTTTGTGTAGCATTACCTGCCATGCTATGCAGAATAGGGGTGGGCCCTTTTGCTGGCTGGATGTTAGGCCAGACCAGAAGGCAACAAAGCCAGATATTCCTTCCTAGTCATATAGTTATGCTTAAATGAACATATAATTATAAAAGTAACCATAAAATGTGGCATTGTGTCTTTCTTTGCTATGTAACATGTTACACTAAACCTCTAATTTTAGGTCTATCCATCCAGTGTTTTTTTATCTTTCTATTAAAGTCACTAGAGAACATCTTCCATGTCATCAGCCTGTAAAAATGCATAAATATAAAAAAAAAAAAAATTCTAAGTTCTTACTCTGACTTTCAGAAAAGATCTGCCATCCTCCCATTACTCCAGTCCACAGTGAATTATGTTTCCTCACTTTGATGTTTCTTTTGCATCTTGAGTAAGCTTGGTTAATATACAGCAAAATCACAATCTCAGTCACAGCACTTTGCCATTCACTTACTTTATGTAAGTGTGAATTCCATAATTGTTCCATGACTCCCAAAAGCACTCTGAATAAATGATTTCACTTGGGACCTAATCCAGTTGCTAGACCTCTATAATATCAAGCTACTGTGTGGTAAATAGTATAAACGAAATGTTCACATAAGCTGTTGATGTTACCAGAACTGTTACATGGCATATCCCTTGTAGACAAGCCAAGTTCCTTTAGTTAGCTACAGTTGTTTATACCAACTTCGAAGAACTTCAGTCTCCTGTTGTAAACACAACTCAGCTGCTATATACTCCAAAAGCAGCAAAAGCCAATTTGTCAGGGTTTGCCTAACATGGGGTATCTACTGCAACTCATACAAGCTGCAATAGTACAGTACAGTCTCACTTCTAAGATAGTAGGCATATGAGCACTTGAATAGTAATAAATGGTGATAAAGGGTGTCTAAACAGATAATAGCAAGCAATTCTCTGTCAACAGTTAACCATTCAGTCACAGCTTATTCTGAAATGCTACTGAACTTTACCAATAGCAGGACATTCCTCAACAATGTGATGAGCCATACATTAAAACTATATGTTATCCTACATGTGTAATGAAGAGACAAATGTATTGTTATTTGCTGTGATGATGATACCAAATATATGGAAGGACAGAGCATGCAGGATAACGGACACATTTCACTGCACAAGGCTGGCATTTAACTATAAATGTTACTTATTTATAAATGATATATGCAGCATATAACAATTATTGCATAATATGCAGTAAACTGGGTCTACATGTGTCAAAAATATAAACATTAGATAGAAAGAACAAAGTGCTAATAAAAAACATGTTAAAAATACAAATTTCCACATAGTGAAATTTAGGATTCTTGTGGTACAGCGGTAGCATTGTTGCCTTACAGCAAGAGGTTCTCCTGTTCGATTCTTGGCTGGAGTGCTTTCTGTATGGAGTCTGCATGTCCTCCCTGCGGTCGAGTGGTCTCTGAAAGACTTGTGTGAATGGGTGTGCCTTTGCTGAAGGTTGGGCATTGGACTGGCAACTTGGCACCATAAAAATTTACTGCCAATCATTAGCGGACCAGACTTTCGCTGTGGTGACCCCTAAAAAGCCAAAAAGACAAACAAGTACTAATTGGAGGTCACTCTTCAAAGACATTCAGATGTACTCCAAGAAGGTGGTCGACTATCTCTTTTGGAAGTCAAGAAGATTATGCCTGCATTGACCTCGGCTGGTTTTAAAACCATATCTGTTCTTCCCAATCACCTCTAATGGTACATTATGTTTTTTTTTATTTTAAATTTTGGGCTTTTTAGCAGCATGTCTGGAGCTATAAAATGTTGAGTCTGTTCTCACCTAAATTAACCATGTCATGCTTATTTCTACTTTCATATGAATGTCTAGTGATTAAATTATAAACATATGTGAAGTTATGCAAGAACTTAGCAAAACTAAAAAAATCTGAAACCTTAAGCAGCAGTATACAGGCAAATGTTGAATAATGTGACGCTTGGGTAGCCCATATAAATATGTAGGCCTGGTGGGCAAATTTTTAACTGCCACTTAATCAAGTGCTTCAAAATAAAGGATGTAATGACTTTCATGCATTCCTCAAAAGTGACACAAATACAATATTAAGGAAGCATGAAGTATATTCTTCTTTGATATTACATGATGAAACATGATAAATCATGGAATATATGAAAGGAACTGTCTTGGCCTTTTTTGCTTACCTGAAATGATGTGTGTAGAAAAGCTTTTTCTTTCCTTACAAATTTATAGTTCAAGGCTGTATCATGGTTTCATGCTGCACTATGCTATGAAGATGGATCTTCTTATTTCTGCAGAACGAAACCGCACCTATCTAGTTTGTCCTCTTACTGCATTTTATCTCAGTTTTGTGCTGTAGCTTTCATCCAAGTTCAACATAATTTTCCCAGAAAACCTGATACTTCTACTGGGTGAATGTGGCTGGATGAACATGCATCTGTGGTTGTATCCGAAATACTTGTGAGGCAGAGACTATGAAGGTGGAGACTGTCACACTTATTATATTCCTTAGTTTAAAGCAAAACAATCAGTAGGGTAGCACGTATAATTACATATTTATAGATGTCTCAGTTGTGTTTCTATTTGTGCTCTTGGTTTACTTTCAGAAGTCCAAGCATTAGTCCATAGAAACACAGGATCTCGAATCAGAAACATGGACCTTCACAACACCAATCAGGTACAACTGTGAAATTACACTGAATCACAAAACACCCTACTCGTGTGAACACAGAAACAAAAGCTAGCATGGGTCTTGCAGGGGGTAAGTTAGAGATTCGATATTGTCAGTTTCGGTGTGGGTATATTTTGATGTTTCTGATTCAAGATCTTGAGTTTCAGCAGAATGCTGTTCAGACTCCTGACAGTAAACCATGCTCTTCAATAACAATACACTGATCTACAGATTTTTCAACCAACATTTTTTTAGTTAAGATTAGTTAGAGGAGGGGGAACCACTCACATTATTTTATGGGAGTTTTTATCTCCACTGTTTCCCTGCTAAACATAACACTCCTGATGTCAGACAAGGATGCCATAGAATCCCCAAGAGTAAACATCAATGCTTTAAAATACAGGAATTTGTATATCTACTATAATCCAGTGCAACACTGTAGCAGTATACACTTACTGATGCATATGCTTTTGTGACCATTGAAGATGGATGCTGCATGGAGAATATTCTTTTCTTGAAGTGCAGCAACTTAAGAGTTGATTTTAAGTAAGGAATAGATGGGACAAAACTCCATACTAGGGCTACGTTGGAGCTCTGCTCCATATAAAGTCGGGATGAGAGCCTAGGTTTTGATTGCATGTGTAATTCATATCCCAGATCCTCATACTCCCAGCAGAGAACCATGTTAGTAGCTGGAAGTAATTGGGTGATTTTTTTAATTGTTGGACAGCTTAATATTAGTACAATCTACCTTCTTTAATATTTTATTCACAGTGTCTGTCACCAGACTAAACTACCGATCTACAACTTCAGCTGTAAATAAAATTCAGGGGAGTAAACACTGGAGCTGGAATTACATTATTTTCTCTTACTTCCGCATTTGCTTGAATACTAGTGGTAGGTGGGCTTAACCACACTACAAATGAAATCAATTTATTAACTTCCACTGAGACATATAAAGCTGCAACAATACTTATACTTGCATTTTTTTATTTACCCTATACTTCACTGAGTGTGAATGAGGTTTATATTCATTGAGTACATTTCTCCAAGCTGAAACACCCTAATTACTTTTTTGCACTGGAAATAACCGTTGTTGTGGTATCAATCTGTGTGCCAGCGGTGATTGTGTGTCTTAGTGTGTAATCTTTTCTCATTTTTTTGACATTTGTAAGAACATGAAGTTTTTATATATAAGTAAGGGGGGAGCTGGGTGGGGCTTTTGCTGTACCTTTCTTGATATGAAGCTTTAATGTTTAGACGATTGCATTTCATCTGGTTGAAACTGTAGTCAACTTAGACTCAATGAAATGTGTGGGGAGGGCATTTGTTAATTCATATTAAATGTGTCTCAGATAGTTTGAAAATCAAAGTACTTAAATGCTGACTTATGCCCAGGTTATGCTACTGTGTCACTATTTTCCTCCAACGGAGTAATTTGGCATGAAGTACAATAATCTGCTCAGTGCTATAAAATATCAGTCACATTGAATAATCACATAATCCTAAAGGACTACATAGTAAGTAGTTTACTTCGGTTTCACACTATACATTCAAAAGAAAACAGCAGACATACAAGGTTACCCTTAACATGCCCAAAACTGTTGTCAGTATAGAATAGAATGGAATTATTACAGCATGACAGAAGACAGGGTACACTAACACTGTGGGGACCAGGTGTGGCAGGAAGAGGTACATACCATCAACGCTGTGTGTGTGTGACCAAAATAGATACACAAAATTAGTGTGGAGAAGGGTAACCAATATGATACTGCATGCCAAGATCATGGCATGAGATTTTTCAAGAGACATGTCTACTAGAGGAGATAAAATACCCACACAGAAACAACTCACAAAGGTGGGAGAAATACTGGTATAACTAAATGGAGAGGGTGAACAGACACTTCTGGCTGGTCATAGCTTGAAAGTTAGAGGTTGGGCTCGGGTGACTGCCTCAGTACCTGTAGGGAATGCATCAGGCTAGTAAATTGCCATGATCTAGAGTGATCTGCATGTGAAGGTGACATACATGGGGAAAACACCCCGGTATATCTCATTTCTAACACATTCACATATACTGGTATGTGGCACAATCTGTGAATACCATGTGAGTGCATACATATATATCCTGAATTGCACAGCACTGTAGTCACAGCTTGGATGTACATGGAGAAAGGGGTTTGAGGCATAGGCTTCTCTGCTGCCACAGGCATTTTATCTTTATGCTTTCACAGGCTCCATTTATGTAGGGTCTACTACATGAGGTGACATATGCCTGGTGTCAGTAAGTTACATGTGGCTAACAATGAGGGCAAAATGCACATTGCACAGTCAAATAATATAGTGACACCATCAACAACAGTAATACTGGAAGGCTCAAACATATCCCCCACATACTATGTGACAGTGGAGGAGCAGAATGTAATTCTAGCTTCATCAATGTTTACTGCTGTTACACTTAGTTCCAACCAGGCTAGACAGGAATCATCACCATAAACATCCTTTGGCAACTGCAGTGTCTCTGAAGTGCATGCAGACAAAATTGGAGAAGGATATATTAGTGAGCATCACCACCATAACTCCAGGTCTTTCCCTGATCTGGATACAGCACATAGCATCAATCAGTTGATGTGCAGGTAAGTGATTCAGGCACAGAAAACTGTATAAACTCTATGAGCTGGTGACTGAGAGGCGAGTGTGTGGCGTGTGTGATGACATGCATCACGTGCATTGCCTGCAGGAAAACCTGCAGTACCTACATATTGGCACAGAGCAAATGCAAAGGGAGCTTGGATTGCTAATCCATAACTCTCAACCGTAGATTTTCACAAAATATCCAGATTTTTGATTTACATTTTTGGTCTGTTCATCATAAAATATGTGGTTTTCTGGATTTTTGTGGCAAATCAGCGAAGAGTGAATTCGCTATATAATGAAAGACATTTGGGTTTATGATTTCATATCCTTCAAAAAATGCACGGCAACACAAGACCTTTTATTATAACAACTTTCTAAGTTTATAAGAGTAACATTTAAAATTGTCCCTATTTTGGGGCTTTGTCCCCCCATTATTTTTGGCTTTGTCCAGATATTTGTGGTAAGAGGTTGAGAGCTATGTGCTGATCAGATCCTTGGTTGCCCACATAATACCCATGAAAATGGGCTTTGTTGTAAAATACCAGCATAGTGTTAGTTTTCTCCTCTGCTGACTGTGGACTTTATATGTTTATTTATTTATTTATTTATTTATTTATTTATTTATTTATTTATTTCAGTTTGATGACTGGGGAAGTCCACTGGGCCAACAAGAGCCTGTTTTCAGTGGCGGCCCAGGGAGAAAAGCTCCAAAGATACATTAAAGACATACACAACTTTGTAAAAAAAAATGCTTGTCAGGCTAAGAATACATGATTATACATACCTACAAATACAGTATATTTCAGTGTAGTAATACATTAAGCATTGCAGCATTATGGTGTGGCTTAGAATCTAGCACAATACAGATAGGGTAATATACAATCATGAGAGGATATACAGGTAGAGGAATGATGTAGTGAAAATTTAGTATGTACATAGTTTGTTTCATCTGGAACACGAGAGATCTAACAAGGTTATCCAGGTGTAGTGGTAGAAGGTCAGGAACTGTATGGTCGGGTGTTTGAGAAGTAGGGAAAGAATGTGAGTGAGAATGAAAGTGGGAAAGGTGAAGATAAAGTATAGAAAGGGAGTTATGTTGGAGTGTGATATGGGCATGCCCATTCTGAAGATAGATGGGAGAAAAAGAAAGCACTGAAGTTGGTATGATTAGAAGTGTTGCGAAGGGGTGGAGGGAGAGAGTTCCAGAGTTTGGCTATGGAGCAGGATAGCAGGAGTTGGCCAGGGGGTCTGGAGGGTTTGTAGAGTTGTAGAAGGTTTTGGTTTTCTGATCTGAGTGAGAGGTTGGGTATGTAGGGAGTTAAGTCAGTAGTGAGAGAGGGGAAGTTGGAAGGCTTGAAGATAAGCTTGTGAGCGCTGGTAATTTGGAGAAATTTCAAGTAATTAGGTAGCTCGAGCCGTTACAGGGTATGGAGAGAGTGGCAATGGTTGGCTGAGGTTTTAGAATTGGTTGCGAATTTGCTTATTTTATGGTAGCAAGATTAGAGTTTGGATTGTAGGCAAAGCTGGAGATTGCTTAACAGAGGAGCACCATACATAAGAGAGGGACAAGATATGAGGAGGCTAAGGTTTGTCTGGTGGAGGGGCTGAGTTGCAGTTGTGTCTGTAGAGGAGCTGTAGGTTTTGGTGTTTTTTTTTATTTTTTATGGTGGATTGGATATGAGTGTCAGATTTTAGATTTTCATCAGTGGTGATGCCAAGCAGTTTGGTATTGGATACAGTTTCGATGGGGATGTTATTTTGACTAAGTATGGTGAAGTTTCTAGAAAAAGTAAAGATCATCAGTTTAGTTTTATTAGCATTTAGAGCTAAGTGATTGATTTGCATCCAGGTTTTTGTTTTAAAGAAGGCTGATTGAGTTTGTAAAAGTAGGTCAGAGAGGGAGAAAGCTGAGAAGATGATTGTTGAGACATACTGGATTAGTGAGGACTCAGGGATGGTGAGGTGGAAGTTGTTGATAAATATCTTGAAAAGTAGTGGACCTAGAACAGAAGCTTGGAGCACAACTATGGGGGTGGGTAGGAAGGGAGAGGTACAGGATTTCCACTGTATGGCTTGCTGGTGGTCAGAGAGATAGGATGAGAACCAGGCTATAGTAGGGGGAGAGAGTTGGAGAGAAGAGAGTTGAGATAGGAGTAGGGGGTGGGAGATGGTGTCAAAAGCTTTAGATAGATTGAGGAACAGAGTGGATACGAGCTTGCCAGAGTCACGTGCTTGGTTAATAGTTTCGAGAAAGGATAGGAGGGCAGTCATGGTACTGTGACCAGGGCAAAAGTCATGTTGAGTGGGAGTGAGGAGATTGCTTTGCGCTAGATATGGCATCAACTGTGAATGGATAGCTTTTTCAAATATTTTAAAAAGAGGGGGAAAGGATGGCAATAGGTCTGAAATTGGTGGTATCTGTGTTTTTGCCTCCTTTATGGAGAGGGATGATGTAAGCATGGCACCCGATTGATGGGACATAAGATTCTTGGATGGATCTGTTGATTAAGATGGAAATGGGAAGAGCTATCCTGTCTGCAGATAGTTTGAGGAAGGTTGAAGGAAGGTTATCAGGTGCATTTCGGCAAGGTTTAAGTTTGAGGAGTAGTTATTTTATAGTATTTGTGGGGATGGGTTCTAGGCTGAAAGGGGCAGAAGGAGGAACATGATCTGTGGGATGTGGGGGTAAGTGGGGTTAGGATTGGAGGGGGTTGGGGAAAGAGGAGGACAAGTTAGCAATACAGTCTACAAAGAAGGAGTTGAATTGGATGGCTGTTTAAAGATCATTAAGGTTGAGGTTGGGAAAGGGGATTTCTTTGTTTCCTGAGTGGAGAAGGGAGGAGATGGTATTCCAAAATCTTTTTGGATTAGTTGAGTGCATGGATTGGAGTTTGATGTAGTACTCTTTGCAATCCTTAGTCATTTTTTTTGTGGAGTTTCGAAGCTGTTTGTATTCTAGTAAGGAGTTAGGAATCCAGTTTCTCTGGTATTGCTTACATTTTTTGTCTCTTTGTTGCATTATATGTCTGGTTTCTTTTGAGAGCCATGGGGAGGGATTGAACCTTATGCATTTGGTCCTGTGGGGAGCGTGGTGATTTAGTAGATTTAGGAAAGACTAACTTGAAGTAGTTTATGACATTGTTGAGGGGTAGAGTTCTTAGAGGGGTCCAGACTATACGCTTTAGGCATTCGGAGAAGGTTAGAGGGTTGAAAGAAGAGAGGTTGCGGGTTTGAATGTAGTGGAGTTTTTGAAAAGGATACAGGAGACGGTGAGCGAAAGCTGGGAAGTGGTCCATGAGAGGGTCTGGAAGAATTCCAGCATCTGAGATGAGATTGGGGTGGGATGTTAGTATCCAGTCAATGATGGTGCCGGAGGCTCCATTTTTGTTTGGTCTGGTTTGAGAGTTAATTAGTTGGGAGAAGTTGAACAGGTTAATTGTGTGAGATGGGACTTGATAGTAAATAGAAGGCCAGTTAATGATCCTATCACTGAGGATATAGCTTAAGTTGTTGATAGTAGTGGAAAACCAGGAGAGGATATCTTCCAGTGTTTGGATATTGTTGCCTGGGGGAATATAAATGGCCCCTATGCATATGGACTTGCAGTTGTTGATTTCTAGTAGACCTATTGTAATTTCAGCATTGGCAAATTGTGTTCCTCCACATTCTGCAGTGTCAGGTGAAGGATAAGGTGCAATATTTGTAATTTCTAGCATATCCCATGTCAGCTACTGAAAGATCTCTGTGGTAAAGATGTTTAATGCTACACATATGTTTGTGTCCACAGAGCTAGGCATTACCTTGATTCTAGGTGTGGGAGACACAGATCTAATAACACCGTTATGGGTTCACACTCCACACAGCAGCAGCCAATAAGGTCCAGGTTGTGGAGATGATGGTATGTTAGGTTCCAGCAGATGCATCTGTGCCTCAGAGGGTAAAGATGTGCAATGACACAGACAATGGCTCCTAAAGCAGCCACTAAAACCTATTGTACAGCTATTTCTGTGAATGTTACTGTTTTTCCACTAGTTTAGCTCCAGTGCGCTGAAGATTAATTTTTTATAGTAGATGAGCACCACATTGCAATCATCAGCTTCCTATAACTCTGAATTATTCTGCTATGTTTTATGTTATCTACATATGAAGTGAGGTCCATCTGCATGCCAGTCCTCTTTATTAGATCATTATGCTCTCATTTGCATACCATTCATACAGTTATATTTCTTCCATATTATGACCATGTTACTTGTGTTTCTGAATTGCAGCCATAGCTAAGGTGGGATGAAGGGGTCAGATTTCCTGGTTGGAAGCTCTCACAGAGTGTGGTGCCCGGGAATAAATGTAACAGTAGTATTCCCATTGTTGGAAATTCCTCACTTTAAACAGTTGCAGTTACTTAAAATAAATAAGTGTGTGTGTGTGTGTGTGTGTGTGTGTGTGTGTGTGTGTGTGTGTGTGTGTGTGTGTGTGTGTGTGTGTGTGTGTGTGTATGGTAGACAGGTCAGAGAATTGTAAACAAAGGATGAGTTTATTTGTTTTTTTTTTTTTTTTAGAGCACCAGATTGGCAAATGCCCAGGGCACTAATTTACCTAGCTATTCCTCTGTTCTGAATCCCCTCCTCCCTGCCCATCACTGCTCTTTATACTTTTCCTGAATAACTCTATGAGCTAAATGTTTCTGAATCCCCAGTGAATATAAATTGGGTTCTTCTCCACAAATTTAAAAATGTTCCCTGCACGTATGGCAACTGCAAGGCTCCAAACCACTAAAGTCAAAAACAAAAAAACAAGTCAGTAGACAATGGCAAACTGTAAATTTTAACAGGACTCCCATACAAAAAATAGGTAGTCCATAAAAACAGACCAGTTTCAGCTGAAACTTCATTTAGCCTTCTTCAGTGTTAAATAATGTAATAACAATGAGCACATTTAAATAGTATTTAGGTTTACGGTTACTGACAGGATCATGGGCAATAGGGCTAATAAAGCCAGATGGCATGGCCTTTTAAACTCAAAGGAAAAGAAATTGATTATTAAATTAAGTGCATTATTATCACCTGGATTAAATGAGCATTTGTGAGGGACTGATGGTTGCTCTACATTTTTCCGCATGCATACTATTTAAATGTGATCATTGTTATTACATTATTTAACACTGAAGAAGGCAAAGTGAAGTTTCAGCCGAAACCGGTCTGTTTTTATGGGCTACCTATTTTTTGTATGGGAGTCCCATTAAAATTTACAGTTTGCCATTGCCTGCTGGCTTGTTTTTTTGTTTTTCTTCTCCACAAAACATTACCCACTAATAGAAATTTTAAAACTTGACTCTAGTTCCATACATTACTATTAGCAATATTACTCCCTCAGTATACTTTTATGACATATCATAGTAATTGTTTTTTTCGAATGATAGTTGGCTAATGGAGTGATAATTATATTAGCTGCTTCAGACCATATAAATTAGCAAACCACAAGCCCTCCTCCAAATCCACATGCTGTTTCTTTGTTTGTTCATATCTCTGAGAACACTTGTGCAGGTCACAGCCTTATTATTTGTCTTATTCCACACACGGGGTAGCAAGACATATTAAGGATGTTGATTGTTTTGTTTTTTAATTCAGCAGTCACAAGGAACGATGTAACATTCTCAGAACAATATAAATAAAGTAAGACTGCAACATGTCTGAAGGAATTATAATTTGTTAATCATGTGTTGTGTAAAAGTTGTGTTATTTAATTCATCAGTGAAGTTTGAAGCATGCGAAACAAGACAGCCTTTAGATACGGAGCACTATTTTGTTGTGCACACCACTTGAATCTGTGTGTTGCATTTTACTTGGTCGGACATTGTTCTGATCCTTTTTGTATACAAAAAACGAACATTTTACATAACAAATCCACACACGCACACACACACACACACACACACACACGCTCAGGCACACAAAACCAAAAATGCAGTCAACCTAAAATTCATATAGCTTACGTACTCTGTCCATACTGCTGATTATTTCCCAGTCACTTTTCGCTGCCAGCATAGTCAGATTAACCACATTGGTATAGCTCAGGTACGCCTATAACAAGAACACAAGCATAATATTATAAAGACACGCAAAGCAAAGGGCAACACATTTAGCAAATTCCATGACTTACCTAAAAGTATGTGCACACTTATAATAAGTTATTAAGCATACATTCATCACAAGAAAGATGTACACAAAGTATTTAGAAAAGCCTTCATGTTATGTTTTTTTTTCATACTACATCTGTAATACAATATTTTATATATATATATATATATATATATATATATATATATATATATATATATATATATATATTATATGCAATGTCATCAGATTATGTCCTAATGTTAACTATATTATTTTAGGAATCTCCAGGGTCCCACTCTGACCCTTCTGACAATCCACAGTTGTTATACTCTCCCCAGAAAAGCATTCCCAATGTTATCCTCATTCAAAGTACAAGAAATACAACTTAATTGTATTCTGTTCTGCAAATATTTACTTTATACTCATATTATCTGTGTTTCACTTGGAAAAATAGCTTGTGCTTTTCAGTAGAGCTATGCAGTTATCACAATGAAAATGTAACATACCAGAAAACAGAACTCTTAATCAAATTAAGTTTGGCCTCACTTACAGAACAAGGTTATCTTTTCTTTATCTGTCATTTTAACATAGAGATGCAAGACCATGAAGGGCTGATAAGACTTTTCCTACTGTCTTGAATTTGATTCTCTCAGACCCCACTTACCTACCATTTGAATATGAGCAAATTGCTTAACCAGAGAGCACTCCTCAGTAGCCCCTGCAAACTGTCAACTTTCCCTAGTGTAGTCAGTCAGTTTATTCTCACCTCCTAAAGAGCTTCTACCATACACTGGGGGAGGTTGAGACATGGATTCTGAATGAACTTCGTTCCAAACTTCAGCAGCTGAGGAAGTAAAAAGAAGCTAAAACCCAAACATAGTTAGTGCTTCCCATAGTGACAACCCAAAGACCCTCTGGTGTTAATCAATAGTCAGGTTAAAGAAAAAAATCCATTCATGCAATGCTAGTGGGGTAAAAAATAGCTATTATCACAAAAGGAAGTCACCAAACAGAAGTCCCATGTGAGGGAAGGATCTGGTGAGACCATGAAAAATGTCATTCAGGTGTTTTTTAAAAGGCTCTGGCAAACCATCTAATGGTTTGGGGTAAGAGGTATAACATCACCAAGACTGTTCTAAAGAGTTGGGGAAAAATGCTACCTTGACTGGGAGAACTGTTACGATGGAGGAAGAAACACATTAAGGAAGTCCTGATTGCAGTGGACATGCCCTTGTTTGAGAAGACAGTGTTAAAGGTTGGGTTTATTTGCAGACATGGGGTTAATGCAGTGACTAAACATATCTGAACTGGCAAGACAATGGCGGGTGAGATCTGGATTGAATTGCTGTAAGTGCTGACTATTATTAGGATCTCATAGCTTGCCTGCTTATTTATGTTGCATATAGATATCAGCAAACTGGGGAGGTGGCCCCCATTTTCAAAACAGGAAATGGAAGATCTTTTTCTTTAATATAAGTTCCACATTCCTCTCATTGGCTTCCTCTCAAACCCTTTCCAGGAAAGTAGCCATCTTTCAATATACAAGCATGTGATTCAGGAGGACTAGAATAGATTCTATCCTGTCTGTGATCAACACTTTGTCCTTCTATCAATATAGAAGGCATCATGGAAGTTCACTGATGTACTCTACATGTATTTTGTGGCCCTAATGTCTCCACGCAGAAGATGCTCTAGCTGAGAATCGAACCGGAGAGCGTCTTACTGTGAGGCGACAACGCTACTCTCAAATTACACTCCGCTCATCTAAAATCCATACAATAAATGCAACTCATTATAATGTCTGACTTTAATTATATTTACAGACTGAAAATATCTAATCAGTGTTGTTCAATGGGCAGATCCCTCAAGATATGATTGTGTATGTACATTACTTTGTACTGGATCATGTAGGTCTGAGTTTTTCTCATAGCGCTTTGGACTGAAGCAATTTCAGCACTAGCTTTCAAAAACAAATCCTATTTTAGGCATTTTACATTTTTAGCGCAAAAATCTGGACAAAGCCTAAAATGATGGGGCGACAAATAGGGACAGATTTTAAATATTGCTCTTACAAACTTAGAGAGTTGATATAATAATAGGTTTTGCATTAGCATGAATTCTCTGAAGGATGTGGATTCTTAACTCAAATGGTTGTCATTATTTTAATGACTTCAATACTCAACTATTTGCCAGAAAAGTACATATTTTAGGAGGAACGCACCAAAAATATGAGGCAAAAATCTGGACATTCAATCACACACACACACACACACACACACACACACACACACACACACACACACACACACGCACACGCACACACACACACGCATGCACGCACACACACGCACACACAGTCACTTCCTCATTAATACCTGCATTCACTCACACATCGCTCTCTCACTCTCTTCCGATCAAACACACACACAGGCACTTCCTCATTCATTCCTGCATTCATTCACACATCCCACCATGGTTTAGTGTATGAGTTGCATATACCAATTTTACACTAATACATTTAGTATATATGCACCTATAGAGAGAGCATCAGTTTAGCGTATATACTTTTATATGTTTTTCATGTTTTCTTATATTTTTGCATTCACACATTTTATTCATATGTAGGAATCGTATGTTCATATCTGGGTTATTGATGTGTTGATTTTAAAGTAGGGAACATAGTTTTTATGAATTATGTATCTTTAAACTTTTTGGCGGTTTTCTCATCATTTAATTAATTACTTTATTGTATAATTAAGAAATGTATGTGTATATATATCACCTTTTTAGATATTTTATTTGTTCTGATGAAGACTGGGGTACAGTCAAAAGCGCTCAACTTGGATTTGTGTGTTTTACAATAAACCGTTGGTGATTATTGTCCTGTGGAACGAGCAGTGTTCATATTTCAACCATCTTTCAGTTCTTGTGTTATTTTTTCATCTTTGCGGTTCATTCACACATCGCTCTCACTGTCTGTCACACCCACAAGCCATGCACCCACTTATGCATTCATTCATACATCCCTCTTACTCTTCCAATCTCACACATATACACACACACAGTCACTTCCTCATTCATGCCTGAATTCATTCACACATTGCTCTCAGTCTCCAGATCTCACACATACACACACACAGCCACTTCCTCATTCATACCTGCATTCATTCATAAATTGCTCTCACTCTCCCGATCTCACATACACACAGACAGCCACTTCCACTTTCATACCTGCATTCACTCACACATCGATCTGACTCTCCCGATCTCACACCCACACACACCCACTTCTTCATTCATTCATTCCTGCATTCACTCACACATTGCTCTCACTGTCCCAATCTCACACACACACACACACACACACACACACACACACACACACACACACACACACACACACAGCCACTTCTTCATTCATTCTTGCATTCACTCACACATCGCTCTCACTCTCGCGATCTCACACACACACACACACACACACACACACACACACACACACACGCACGCAGCCACTTCTTCATTCATTACTGCATTCACTCACACATCGCTCTCACTCTCCTGATCTCTGTCACACACACAGACTCTTTTGCCTTCATGCATGCATTCACTCACACACGCAGACATTCACACACACACACACACACACACACACACACACACACACACACACACACACACACACACACACACACACACACACACACAAACACACACTCATACAGGCATTCACTTACCTGCAATCAGCTGCTAAACTTCACAGCTCCCCTGTAAGGAAGCCACGGCTCCCCAGGGCACCATGGCGCACAGTTTGGGAACCCGTGATCTAAGTCATACAAAGTTAGCACAACTTACAATATAAAACATTATGCATAATACAGATCATTTTTGTTCTACCCCCTGCATCTTCAACATGGGGTGTCTGTCTTCTTGTCCCCCCCCCAATTATATAACCCCAAGGTTAAAGAAACTTGTAGAAAAAGTAAAGTAAAAAAAACATCATATAATCCAAGTTGCACGATTTAAAAAATCCATTAGAAAACATGCAATAAAAGGGTTTGGTCATACTGAAATGTCAGCAATATTAGAATAAAGACAAACAGCAGCAACATTTTTAAATGCTTACAAAGCAGTTGTCAGCAGCATATACAGAAACTGCAATATTGTCAGCCATCAAAGCATTAAGCCACTGATCGGTTTGTACTTACATTTCTAATATGCACTGCATTACTCATTACCTGATTAGTTTTGTCCCAGTCAACAGAGAGGGAGCGTTCCTCTTTGTGAGTAAGGATGTATTTTCTAAAAAAAGAGAAACAGAGTCTTCAGCAAAAATGTCTAACTGTACTATTGCATTTACTTATTATACAGTGGAAAACTAGCCACATTTACAAGGACGCATAAGATAAAGCAATGAAGTTTGTTACAAACAAATTTGTGTTAGTGAAGCTTTAATCATCCCTTGCATGCCTTGCAAAGACCTCAGAACTTTGTTCCAACTTAAAAATAATGAAAACACTGAAAAAATTTAATAAAAGCTCTTTTAAGCTAATGCAAGTGGCCAGTCATTTCATTATACTATTTGAAGTGGCACACTGCACCCAAATCACAAAAATATCTGAGAAAAAAGCATAGGGAACAGGGAATCATATAAAATGCTCATCAGTAAAGGAACCTGATACGATGATTAGAGGTCAGTGGTGAATGTTGGCCTGAACCCATATTCAATCACAGCAGTGTTATGGGAAGAAAGGAGAGAGACACTGAGCAGATATGACCAACAGAAAATAGTTGGGTGATATTACTTTCTGTGTACAACATCTGTCTTGAGTGTTACTACTCAAAGATCTGAACTAAATACTTCAGTTTTCTACATTATCTTGGTTCACTGGTAAACAATGGTAGTTTAAATGCCAGAACTTACTCTAAAGACAAAAGGCAAAATGATGAAACATGCACCTTGAACAGTAAGTGTATTGGGTCAGGTCAGTCCCGTAGCTGGACACGAAGGTTAATGTGCAGCAACATGTTGTTCTATTTTTCTTTTAATTCTAGGTCTCCATTCAGCTTAACTGTCAGTTACAATGACCTGTAATAAAAGCATGTGTTGGTAACTGCTGTGCTGCAATTAGAAAACCTTTGAAAGGTTTCCATGTGCACAACATCTAATGTTAGGGGTTATAGCTAATCTGAAGTTACAAAACATTGGTAAGGTTGTCATCCCACAAGTAATGTTAAAGCTCTTCCCTGAAATAGAAATTGAATTAAAGATGTGTCTTTATCTATCTAACATATGTGTGTAGGTGTATATATAAATATTTATATATAAATATATATATATATATATATATATATATATATATATATATATATATATACATAGAGAGAGAGAGAGATACAGACAAATATAGATCTGTATTTTTGCTTCATAAAGGACCATTTCAGCTTAAACAATACTAAACACTACAGTAAAGTAAAGACACATGGGGTCAGATTCAGAAAACTTTGCCACATTGTGCTATGAAAATTTATGTGAAGAGTACCCACTCACAAGGTGTGTGCAATTCAGAAAACCTAGCTACACAACATGGTTAGGCCACATTATGTGGTCAGCTATGCAGATGACTGTATAATTAAATGCTGTGTTTAATAATTAGGCAAAACAGTATGGTGGACAGATTTAGAAATTTTTAAATACCACGTATCAATGTTGTGCTCGCATTAAATTTGAACCTCAGCCATAAGCCCATGATCAGACTACATCAAGCAAATATATTTGGAGTTGCCGCAGCCATTATAAATGAGTATCTGCAGGGGACTCTAATAGCAGCTGCTGTGCCTGATGGTGCATGATGTTGTCCTCAGAGGTGCAGGGTCATCTGATTATGCTCACTGACACTAACATACTGGGCCAGTACCTTGTGGAAAGGGACATAATACAAGAAATCATGGAATCTGTCGACCTCATCTGCAGCCCCAGGTGAGTCATGGACTGCCTATACAAGTGGATACAAAGGTAGGTGTGTCTTTACATATATTAGTTACAGAAACATTACAATGACCTAATAGGGACACAATGGGAATATCTCAAGCATCTGTGCTGAGAATACTCCATCATTTTTTTGATGCCATGCTTCAGCATGGGGGAGACCATACATGGTTCGACACACCACAGAGAATAGAGCAAACACCATGCAGGAGTTCTATGACATACCCTGTTTCACTGAGGTACTGGGGCCACAACCTTTACCCACATTGAAATGAAGGCCCCCCCTGTGAACTGGGAAGGAGGTACATGAACTGCAAAGGCTATGTCCCCATTAACTGACAGGTGGTCTGTAATGCATAGGGTATCATCTATAATGTGCGTGCAGGCCACCCATATCATTTTTGTGACTCACATATATGGCACACATAAGACCGTTATTAAGTGATTTGCAAGGGGTTACTTCCCACAGGGGCAACTTGTAGGTGATGTTGAATATGCCCTAGTACCCTGTCTTATGATACAGATCAGACATCCAAACAATCAGACTGACCAAGGGTACAGCCATGCACTATTAGAAACCAGAAATATTATAGAGCATGTGTGTGTGTGTGTGTGTGTGTGTGTGTGTGTGTGTGTGTGTGTGTGTGTGTGTGTGTGTTATGTTATATAATATTATAGTTAGGAAGCAGTTAGTGCAGGGTGACTTTTTGCAGCGCCAGCAGTTACCAGCACTACAGATGTCAGCAGATGAGACACAAGAGGAGTCAGAGGAGAAGCCAACAGCAGGGGATGACCATGTCAGATGGAGGTGGGCACAGTATGTCACATCACTAGCAAAGAGGCGGCAGACTGCATATAGCTTTACAGCATAACTACACAAGAGTTAAGCAGATACAGTACAGTAAAAGGGATGCATGCAAAAATATTTCTTCTCCATTCATAGGCTGACCACACACTGCTTTAGACATAGGCAACCCAAGTAATAATGTACAAATGGCAGGACACAGTTATCATCCTTTGCACAATTAGACAAGAGAGTACAGGAGTGCATGTCTTTCACAGTGAAATGTGTGAATTCCGAAATGTAACAAAATAAAAAAGTGCATTTCAGAATAATATGGGAACTGGCTTTTTGAGGTACTTATTGTGAATAATGGTCAGGGTCGGTGGATATGTTGGATGTGCTGGGGGGCTGTCATGCTGTGTGTGTGTGTGTGTGTGTGTGTGTGTGTGTGTGTGTGTGTGTGTGTGTGTGTTTGTATGCAGGGAAACATCCTCAGCATGTTGTACATCACTGGGACCTGGCCTACTAGAGAGGACCAGGGCATGCATGACAGAGAGTTCAGCCTTTCATGCATATTCCTGCCCACAAGAGCTGGCTCTGCCAGCAGTTGCACTAACTGTCTCTTACTTTAGCTAGATATTTGTGTGCTGCGTGATCTAGAACATCTACTAGCAAATGTGTCAGCATGACGATAGTCATAACCATGGGGACACCTTCTCCAGGGCATAGACACCTCCATAATCAATGTTGCAATGAAACTGCTACCACCGTGGGAGCAGGATCTTGCTCATATGTGGCTACATTGGCTAACATCTGTGAATGCAGCAGATGAGCAGTCACAAGGACAGCCCATCACTCCTGACAGATGACCCATAGAAGACACCGCACAGTCCAATGTGTAATTCAGTCCATCCAATGAATCACACATATGGTTCATGCATTCCCATACATCATCATGTAAAGCCTGGATCACTCTCACATCTCTGTCAAAGCTCTATTGGAAGTAGCCTGTGTCTCCATGATAGTCTTGCACTTACATTTATAGCAACTGACACACCAACTACTGAGGGAGGGCAGTAACCATACTTTTGATGAGCACCATTACCAACCTGGGACAGATGCAGACATCTCTGATCTGGGGCCACCACACTTTGCTGATTTATAGTGTCCCCTTCAAACTATCAAATCTCAAATGGTTGCATTTTCTGGGTATCTGCAGGCACAGACACTGTGTTCAAAGTCTTGAGTAGGGGGTTAGGTCAGTCACAGTCCCTGTGTCCAGTACACACTCTGCACCTTCTGACATTGCCAGCTCATCCCTGCCATCATTATCAGAGGCTGTGATCCTCCAGTATCAGATGGGGGCAGTTCCACAGTGCTGGCACTATATAAGGAATCACTTGTGAATACACCAACGAAAAATAATACAATGTAAGTAGGACCCATCACCATAAATATACATGCAACTGATATCTTTACATCTATAAAAATATGATAACAATAGCCCTGGCCATACCTTGTCCTGATAAATATGGAACTTGGACCCCTGCTGTACCTGCATACCACATGTCAGACAGATATATAGAATATTGCAGCTACTGACAGTATGAAATAAAACTACATACATGTGCATCTGCATTTGAAACTCTCTGGTGCCTGTCTAGTCCTGCCTCGACATACATCACTGCACTATGGGACTCCGTGGAGGTTGTACTCCTTTCATTGAGACCAATAACTCCTCCATCTCAGTAAAAGGTGGTTCAGGTGATGGCACATCACCAGGTTGTCCTCCATTCCCATACCGAACTTTCAGCTTGGTGGGTGCAGCAAAGATCATATTGGTGGCCCTGCAATGGACCATGTAATAGTTGTAGTCCTGACTACCCATCACATTTGTATTGCTGACCATTTTAGCCCATGCACAGTCACGGAAGGGCTGATTTGAGGCATGGCAGCTAACAGCCATTAACCATAGGGACAGAGAGCCTACACTACCTCTTCATTTTTTTGCATCTGTAAACTTAGGTTTGAGATTGAATGTGGATGGACCATCAGATCCTGCACTTTTTTTTATGGTTCTATTTTTTAGGCATTGCTCTGTTGGCAATGAAAACAAAGTAAAAGTAATTAATAACCTTGTACTTGCATGACCCCAGCAAATCTGTACAATAATTCTATAGTATTAGGCCATTTATTATGCTCCGTTTTGGTCTAAGTAAATGACAGACATCATATGAGTGCTAAGCACATAATCCCCACACAAAAAAAAAAAAATTACAGAAGTGCAACTAAATAGCAACACTTGACTATTACAACCAGTTTTACAAAGGTTGTGGCTAATTACATATGTGCAAGGACCACAGCAGCAAAATAGTAATGAACATTATCCGAATATGAGACCACAGAGGTGTCTCCCATACACTTTATCAGCCTTGCAGTCCAGTACTTGCAGTACACTTAAAATATACCTCTTAAAACAGCTGTGGCCAACACATCTTAAAAGTACTGACACATTTACATCCCTCACATGTGTTAGAGTGCAGAGGCGCTCAAAGCTATCATTCTACAACAGAATGAAATGCGTGAGAAGTATTACTGGCCATTAATAAGCAAATATCTGACTCAGAAAGAGATCTTTCAACAAAAGCAGCTCACAGTATTCAAACACTTTTCACAGGTGCTTTCTTCCGTAGCATTATGAGTCTGTTTCTCATCATGATTATATCATGTAGATTCACTCCTCTAGGCACATTGATTATGCTAATTAGAGATCACCTCATTCTTTCTGAATTGTGAGGTAAGCTCACGTGGAAAACACTGTCTAAATTTCACCACAGTGATGTGCAAATGCCTGAGCACCTATGGATAGCTCAGTGCATACGTGGAAATTTAATTTTTTTTCTTTATTTTTTTATCCCTAGTTAAGCATCTGAAGATGAAGTTGCTGCAAAACATGTATTCCCAGCAGCACACACAATAATTAAGAACTGCTTTGTTTTACACCTTAAAGTGCCATTGCAACCATATTAATACAGTACCTATATTCTACTAGTTTGCCATGCTTCATGCAAATGAGGTGTCCCTCAATGCCTGTTATTGTGCAGAGGTTGGGACATAATATAATTCTTTTGCGCACCAGTTTTCTGTCATTTTTCCTGAGGTCTTTGAAGGTGAGATGTTATGGCTGGTGAAGGTGACAGAGGTGCTCCTTTTAGAGCACAGAGATGGTGTGAGGAGGAGGAGGAGGAGGAGGCCAAGATTTCTCTAGACATCCTCATAGTATAAGGCAGATGCCTGGAGTAGTTTGGTGGAGGCTTTCACCCATGCTAATGGCATCTCACACAGAGGGGAAAAGTGCTGCCACCAGTACAGTGACATGAGTTGATGCAAACTTGACCTTCTTTGCCAGTGAGTGGATGAAGTTAAGCTGCAGGCAACATGTCAGTATTGTAAGTATAACATCTTTCACCTATCCAAATAACGTGTCACTACATGTCACTTTTGAAGTTTTCATTTTGCTCTTTTTATATCTTTAGCCACTGCAGATATTGAAAGGAACAGAGGCACACAAACAGACTATAAAGCCTAAGAAAGCACCAGCGTGATTATACATGCTTTGATAAAGAAGTGTCTCTGTTTTGATAGTAATAGTTGTAGGCATTAAAAATAATTATGTATACCTTTTATAGAGCAATAGTACATCTGTCAGTATTGGTATAGCTCAAGGGTAGCAGTATGAGTGTGCAATGATAGAGGTGCATTGCTGCATACCTACTCCTGTACAGGTGGACAAGTGGCTCATAATTTTAACTATTTGTACTCTGGATAGTTAGCATGGCTGTGGTTGCAACCTCCCCCCAGTAAAAGAGTTCTCTTGTCACTAATATCAATGCACCATGACATGGTCCATACATGTAAGATCTATAAAAAGTGGTTTACTGGACATTTCACAATATACAATAAAACTATCTGCACTTTGTCTGTCACCTGTGATGGACATGGTTATCGTGTGATCAACGTGTTTGCTTTGTATATGTACAATTTTAATATTTACACAACTCAAATTGTATTATTGTCCACAAGCACAAATGTGGTGCTCTGACAAATAACTCCTGCCATTAATGTTCTATTATATCAGCCTGCATGTGACAATGGCTACTGGCATCGGCATCCCCACCATATGTAATATTCAAACAAAAAGGGTGATGGCATACCTGTTAAGCTCTGCCTTTAACAGGTTATTATGCTTAAGATATCAGTATCATCATAGTTAAGAATGCAGTTTTCATTTTGTTTGTATGTCTCTTCTCGCACCCTCTTTATCTCTATCCTTTCTCTTTCATACATTTCTTTGGCTTATTTTTTCTCCCCACTTCTGTTAATATCATATGCAGCAGCACAGCAACCTGCACCTAACGCAGTAGCAAAACCTGTTGTCCTCCCACAGGTGGCAGAAGTAATGCCACCACTAACATCACTACCATCACAGAAAACCAGCACATCTGGGTCCCAGCCTGCCACAGTTGCCTCAGTACCTCCTGCCCTACCTGTTCCACCTGAGTCAGGTAGCCTTGCACAGGAGGGTGGCACATAAGTACCCATCAGTAGTAATGTAAGTGGAGATGACACTTTTGTCACCTATTAGGAACTTAAACCAAAATTCACTAGCTGGACCACTCGAATAGTGGCCTTGAGTATATCCTAATCTCTTGCTTGTTAAGATATCCACATCAGTGGATCAACAAAATCTCATAAATCTGAACCATGAAATGATAGGAAGCCTATATCATCCAAATCAGCAAATTGAAAGAGATATCGAGCAGCTACTAACCAAGAAAAAAAAATCATTAATTAGTATCCCAGTCCTGGTAAAATTCTTCCTCATTCTTAAATGTTTCTATGGTGAAAGAAATACAGGAGTCATCATTCTGTGTTAAAAATCTTTCTCTATATTCAGGTAGGTGAGTGCAGTTAACACAGGATTTCACTCACCTACCTGAATAAAGAGGAAGATTTTAACACAGAATGGTGACTCGCATATTTCTTTCACCGTAGAAGCATTTAAGAACAAGGAAGAATTTTACCAGGACTTGGATACTAACTAACGATTTTTTTAGCTGCTCGGTACCCCTTTCAACTTGCTGATTTGGATAATATAGGATTCCTATTATTCCAAGCTTCAGATTTATTGAGACACTTGCTGGGAACTGGAAAAGGAAAAGTCTAACTGCATTTCACCAACGGCAACCAGGATGACAGAACAGCAGATTTATTAAAATAAGCACAACTTAGCACTAATATTCCCTGGTAAAGTTGAACTTATTTTAATAAATCTGCTGTTCTGTCATCCCGGTTGCCATTGGTGAGGAACTGGAAAAGCTTGCGGGGAGATAATAGACAGAAGTTTGGATGACCACATCAGTTGCATGGACACCATTCTCTAGAGACTCAAGTCACGTCCCTGCCCAGTATTGATTCCACCTTCTGAGGCAGGACCAAGTGGTGACAGTTCCCAGAATGATAAGTAAACTTCCACTGGACCTAAACTGGCAGAGATTGCATTTGCAAACACCCAAGCCTATACCCCAGTCCAGGTTTCCCCTCCATTTTGTATCCAGGCATGCCCCTGTAGGTTGACCTATCCTAACCTCATCAATGTCTTCCCTTTATTTGTCTGATACCTCCTTCACTACCGTGTTTCCTCTTCCTGACTGTTACCCCACACCATGTCAGGTCAGTCATGTCTGACTTTCTCTGGTACCTAACCTCCCCCTCTTACCAACCCCTTAATTTTCCGATTCCTTTCCCTTCTCTAAAACAAAAAAGTGGGCACTTGTCCCAAGAAAAAAAAATACTTCCACCAGAGCTCTCAACTTTCCAGATATTTGACAAATGTACACATGACTGGCTCTTTTTTTGATGTGCTCATCATAAAAAGTGTAATTTTCTGACCAGTCATTGAGTATTGAATTCAAACAATTATTGGAATTCTCCAGGATTCTTGAGATAAGAAGATTAGAGGTATGCTCCTATCCAACATCCATCCTGCTCATTCCTTATTTGCTCATGTTGTATTCTACCCTCTGCTTGTTCCCATTTTCAGCGCTGTGCTACACTCCCATTGTCCTCCTCTGATCTCATATGCCCACACATCATACTCATATGCCCGAAATGGGCTTATATTAAAACAAAAAATCATCTGTCATTCTGTGGTCAGGTTGCAGAGAGCAATGTCAATTCAAATATATCCATCCATACATTAATCCTCAACCTCTTTTCACATGTCACTTCAGCAGTGACAATCATCTCAAGCCAAGGTTTATACCGCCAGGTGACTAGTCCTGCCACAGCAGTTCATTCATACCACTCACTTGGACACACGCTCTCTCCAATTTAGAGTGTACAATCCACCTACTGCATGTCTTTGGAATGTGGGAGGAAATCAGAGCACCTGGAGGAAACCCATGTGATTGCAGGAAGGACATGCAGACTCCACACAGAAGGCACCCCAGCTGAGAATCAAACCAGAGAACCTCTTGCTGTGAAGCAACAATGTTAACTGCTGCACCACTGTAGCCACCCATCAACTCACATATATAACTAACAAGAAATGGCACTTTTCATTCTATGGCCATAATGAAGTCCAATTTTTATTTTAGTTTATTTTTTATTTTGAATTTGTTAACTGGGGTAAATACTGATCTCATTGGATCTATTTCAATCTCAGCCCATGGAAAACACTATCGCTACATAACATTACATAGAGAAAGAATGACAAAATGTAATATACACACACACACACACACACACATATATATATATATATATATATATATATATATATATATATATATATATATTATATATACAAAGTGAATTGCATAGTTGTCCTGAGGGTATAAAGGCAATAGATAAATAACATTTTACACAGACTGACTGAAAAGACACAGTATATGCATGCATTAAATATAGAGTGGCATCAGAATTGGCATGCTTAAAAAAATCACAATCAAAAATAGAGTCAAGGCAAGGTGTGTAGGCAGAAGAAGGGAATGAAGAGGTTAGGTTATAAGACCAGAGAGGCAGCAGTTGCATTTTCCTAGAGTCCTGAAATGGGTGAATGATCTTTAAGAAAAAAGGGAGTGATCTCCACAGTATAGGTTCATAGGTTGGTACTAGGCTATCGGCCCTAAGGCCTATGCAAGCCTAGCCATAACAATTCCCAGGATATTTCTTCCCACAATATTTACTTTTCAGGGCCCCTGTTTAGCAGGGCGACTGACATGATCCCCGGGGTGAATTTCCTATTTCCCATCCAATCATCAAGGTTCCTTTTGAAGAGGACCAATGAGGCACTTTGCTTGACATGTATGGGCAGTCTATTCCAGAGTATGGGGAGTCTCTGGGTCAGGAACCTATCCCTCCAACATGTTTTGTCCATTGTGATGATAAGGTTTAGATCACTGGAGCGTGTGGCTCTGGGGGATTAGGATTTCTTTAAGTGGAGCATGTCCAACAGCTCAGGGTTTGACATGGCCTTGTATGTTAAGCAGAGATCACCTCTGAGTAGACGATATGCCAGAGTATAGCTGGAGTTTTTTTAGACGGTCAGCATATGGCATCTGCTTTAGGCCTGTGATTCTTTTAGTGAGGTATTTCTGTGGCCTTTCCAGCTGTTGCAGATGTCTTGTGAGGTACATACCAAACGGGGCATTATACTCTATAATGCGTCTAATGAGGGATGAGTACAGTGGGACAATGACCTCCTTTTTTCTGGATGAAAAACCCTTAGTGATGAGGTGTGCTACATAGAAGGATTTCCTGACTGTTGTGGCAATGTGGTTATCGAAAGTGAGACCACTGTCCACCTATGTCCCTAAGTCTCTCATCACACTTTTGATGTTTAGTATCCTGCCACCTATGTGGTAATTCTTGGGTACATGTTTTTTTCCAAAGGGGATAACTGTACATTTCTTGGCATTAAGCTTGACCCCATGGCTCTGGCACCAGGAATTTGTTTCTGTAAGGCCCTTTTGTAGAATATCCACACCATTTGGGGATTCAATAATGGCTCCCAGTTTGCAGTCATCTGCAAACTTTGTTAGCCAGAGTCCCTTAGTGTTGGCCTGTACTTCAGAGAAGTAGATGCCAAACAAGAGTGGTCCCAGGACTGAACCCTGAGGAACTCCACTTGTCACTTGTCTGGAGCTGGATTTGGAGTCGGCTACTTTTACAGTCTGGGTTCTGTCACTAAGCCAGTTGGCAACCCATTGAGTGACGTAGGGATTTATGCCCAGCTTAGTAAGTTTATCTATGATTCCAGAGTGGGGGATGCTGTCAAAGGCCTTGGTGAGGTCCAGATAGGCTGTGTGGACCACCTTACCCTCGTCCACAGCTCTGGAGACTGATTTGAAGAAGTCAATCAGATTCAGGAGACAAGATAGGCCCTTCACAAACCCAAACTGGGTGGGGTCCAGTGTTTGAAGGTTGCCAATGTCTTTGTTTATAAGTTCCATGATAATGCGTTCCATGCTCTTGCAGATCAGGCTTGTAAGACTGATGGGATGGTAGTTCCCGGGATCCAAGGTGGATCCTCCCTTGTGGAGCGGGATAACTGCAGCTGTGCACCACTCAGTGGGCACGAAGCCTGAGGTGAGGCTATGATTAAACATGACACTTAGGTGAGGTGCCAGTTCATTTTGTAGTTCATGTAGTACACAGCCTGGGATGTCATCTGGTTCCATGGATGCTGTATTCTTAGCTTTGGAGAGTGCGGTTTCTACCTGTGTGGCCGTGATTATTGGAATTTGGCAATCTTTTGGTATTGAGATGGGCCCTTTAGGGGATGAGGGGGGGTGAAGTTGGCACTAAATCGATCTGCCAGGATATTGGCAATATCCTTGGGATCAGTATATTTAATGCCATTCTGTTGTAGCTCAGAGCAGATCTGAGCATTGGCATTTAGATTCTTGACATAACTATAGAATGCCTTGTGGTTGTCTTTGGAATCTTTGGCAATTTTATTTTCGTAATTAGCTTTTGAGGATTTTATGAGGGAATCTCAGCTTCTTACTGAGGCTGGTGAGGGAGTTTTTTGCATCCTGGGATTTTCCTCTTTTCTGCAACAGTTTCTTCCTTCTGTTGTATAGTTTGTTTATAGCAGAGGACCACCAGATTGGCTTCCTTTTTTTGGAGAATAGCATCTTGGTTCTATTTGGGATGGCACGATTCATGCACGAGTGGATGTGCTCGTACAGTGCCTTAGTGTAGGATTCTGCAGTCAAACTTCCAGATCCCGTCTGCGTGGATGTTGTGAAGTTTGTCACTTCTGACTTCAGTAGCATGAAGTTGGCTTTGGAGAAGTTTTTTAAGGAGGTTTCCTTACTGTGGGGTGGGGGTGAGATGTGGATGTCAAGGGTGATTTGCTTATGGTCTGGATGAAAAGCCCTTAGTGATGATGTGTGCTGCATAGAAGGATTTCCTGACTGTTGTGGCGATGTGGTTATCGAAAGTGAGACCACTGTCCACATGTGTCCCTAAGTCTCTCATCACACTTTCGATGTTTAGTGTCCTGCCACCTATGTGGTAATTCTTGGGTACATGTTTTTTTCCAAAGGGGATAACTATACATTTCTTGGCATTAAGCTTGACCCCATGGTTCTGGCACCAGGCATTTGTTTCTGTAAGGCCCTTTTGTAGAATATCCACATCATTTGGGGATTCAATAATGGCTCCCAGTTTGCAGTCATCTGCAAACTTTGTTAGCCAGAGTCCCTTAGTGTTGGCCTGTACTTCAGAGAAGTACATGCCAAACAAGAGTGGTCTCAGGACTGAACCCTGATGTACTCCACTTGTCACTTGTCTGGAGCTGGATTTGGAGTCGGCTACTTTTACAGTCTGGGTTCTGTCAGTAAGCCAGTTGGCAACCCATCGAGTGACGTAGGGATTTATGCCCAGCTTAGTAAGTTTATCTATGATTCCAGAGTGGGGGATGCTGTTGAAGGCCTTGGCGAGGTCCAGATAGGCTGTGTGGACCACCTTACCCTTGTCCACAGCTCTGGAGACTGATTCGAAGAAGTCAATCAGATTCAGGAGACAAGATCGGCCCTTCACAAACCCAAACTGGGTGGGGTCCAGTGTTTGAAGGTTGCCAATGTCTTTGTTTATAAGTTCCATGATAATACGTTCCATGCCCTTGCAGATCAGGCTTGTCAGACTGATGGGACGGTAGTTCCCGGGATCCAAGGCAGATCCTCCCTTGTGGAGCGGGATTACTGTAGCTGTGCACCACTCAGTGGGCATGAAGCCTGAGGTGAGGCTATGATTAAACATGACACAGGTGAGGTGCCAGTTCATTTTGTAGTTCATGTAGTACACAGCCTGGGATGTCATCTGGTTCCATGGATGCTGTATTCTTAGCTTTGGAGAGTGCGGTTTCTACCTGTGTGGCCGTGATTATCGGAATTTGGCAATCTTTTGGTATTGAGATGTGCCCTTTAGGGGATGAGAGGGGGGTGAAGTTGGCACTAAATCGATCTGCCAGGATATTGGCAATATCCTTGGGATCAGCATATTTAATGCCATTCTGTTGTAGCTCAGAGCAGATCTGAGCATTGCCATTTAGATTCTTGACATAACTATAGAATGCCTTGTGGTTGTCTTTGGAATCTTTGGCAATTTTATTTTCGTAACTAGCTTTTAAGGATTTTATGAGGGAATCTCAGCTTCTTACTGAGGCTGGTGAGGGAGTTTTTTGCATCCTGGGATTTTCCTCTTTTCTGCAACAGTTTCTTCCTTCTGTTGTATAGTTTGTTTATAGCAGAGGACCACCAGATTGACTTCCTTTTTTTGGAGAAGAGTATCTTGGTTCTATTTGGGATGGCACGATTCATGCACGAGTGGATGTGCTCGTACAGTGCCTTAGTGCAGGATTCTGCAGTCAAACTTCCAGATCCCGTCTGCGTGGGTCTTGTGAAGTTTGTCACTTCTGACTTCAGTAGTATGAAGTTGGCTTTGGAGAAGTTTTTTAAGGAGGTTTCCTTACTAGGGAGTGGGGGTGGGATGTGGATGTCAAAGGTGATTTGCTTATGGTCAGACCTGACCAATGAGTGGGTGACCACTGGTGTGAAGCATCTATCTCCCATGTTGGTAATTACCAGGTCTAGGATACTGGAGCCCCTGGTGGGGCAATGGATTAGTTGATCCAGGGCATTGAAATTTATGAATTCCAAGAACCGTTGGGAAAAGGAGTTGGTACCCAAGTAGTTTTCCCAATTAATGGCAGGGTAGTTGAAATAACCCAGTATTAGGGTGTTTGGTTGTATCTTAATATTTTCCAGTATGTTTAGAAAGGTGTAGTGAGAATCTTGGGGCATGTTGGGGAATCTGTAGCAAGCTATAATTTGGATTGCAGTCTTACCTAGTGTTAGTTGCAGCTGGAGAAGTTCAGATGCATTGTGTTGGGACCAAGGAGTGATAAAGCATGGTCTGTGCAGTAAAGCCTAGTTTGGGGAGTTTGGAGGATAGAACATGAGTGGTTAAGATGTCTAAGGTTGTATATTGGTGCATCTCTGAATAGTCTGGAAGCTAGTGGAGGGAAAGTATCATTCCTGATAAGTTTATATAGTTGAGAGGCAAGTAGAAAGTCAGCGTGTTGTTTCACAGGTAGCCAGTTAGCTTTTTTCATTTATTTTGCAGTGGTGTTCATTTCTCGGGGACAGAGTGATGAATCTGCAAAGGGAATTTGAAATGGACTGGCTGGTGAATATATTTATATTAGAAGATTCAGCAATTAGCGGGAGACAGTATTCTAGCTGAGCCAGTAAGATACCTTTACCCACAGAATTTCTACATGGTCAGGATAAAAAAGGGAAGAACCCATTAGCCCAGAATAGCAGAGTGTTGATTTTTGTGAGTATGTAGTCCAAGTGGAGTTCAAAATTTAAGACGCCATCCAGCCAACCCCCTAGGTATTTAAATGAAATGGCATTTTCAATAGTTTTATAAAGATGATAAAAGACCTTTAGAGGTCTGGAGATGGAAGTGAGCTTTTGCCTAGTGCCAAAAAGCATTGCTTTTGTTTCAGAGGAGTTTAGTAGTAATTGTTTATCACTAACACATTAAATAAGAACATGAAAATCTGCCTGAAGTTCAAGTTCAAGTGAAGACATGAGGCAGAATGGTTGGAGGGAATAAAAGGAATAAAACCATGTATATGACAATCCATTTCACATGCTATGGATGTTGGCATCTTTCGCACAAATGCACTGAATGCCATGGTGTGCCATCATCCAAAACTGAAATAAGGTAATGCTAACACCTTTAGTCGAACTGCTTTATGGGCTCAAGGTACTCATGAAGTGATTTGTACTGAGTCAATGCAGTTGTGGGCTAATAGCTTAAGGTTGTATGTTGTTTTACAATGTTCAAGTTTGCAGTCTGAAAACCATAGGATCATAGCAGGTTACTAGGCTAATGGCCCTAGAGCCTTTTTAAGTATAGCCAGTCTTGCCATCATTTTCCCCAAATATCAATGCCCAAGGGCTAGAAAGACTTTGGTAGATGCCTGTGCCTTAGGGCATCAACAGACTGCCCCTGTCCATAAGGGCCACAAGTGACAAGCTGGGGTGAATTTGTGATTTCTCATCCACTGGTCCAAGTCGTGTTTGAATAGGCTTAGATAAGAGCTCTGTTTTCACATGAATGTTGAGTCTGTTCCAGAGAAAAGGTAATCTCTTTAACACATACCTGTCCCTCCAACGTTTTTTGTTTATGTCACAGATGAGGTTTAGATCTTGAGATTGGGTAATTCTAATGCTGTTTGTTTTGCCAATGTGTAGCAGATCCATCAGAGCTGGATCGAGAATGCCTTGCATGTTAGGCATTGATCAGCCTTCAGTAGTCTGTAGGAGACCGAGTACAGTGGCAGGGCTGTGAGGTAGTCTGCATAGGACATATTATTTACACCTCTATTCTTTTAGTGAAAAAAATGCTGTGGCAGCTCCAGCTGTTGCAAATGCCTAATCAGGTACATGCCAAAGGGTGCACTGTACTTGATTACTGGTCTAATGACAGATGAGTATAGTGAGACTATGCTTTCCTTAGCTATGGATGTCATGCCCTTACTTATAAATTGAGCCAAATAGAAGGATTTTCCACTGTCATGGACCCATGTTGACCAAAGTCCAGGTTACTGTCAGATGAGTTACCCAAGTCCCTTATCACTGGGTCTGCTCTTAGGGGAGTGTTATCAAGAGGTACTGTTTTGACTCTGTCATAGTCCATGTTGGAGTGAATGATTTGAGACATACCTCCCTGGACTATAGGAAGAGAGACATGATCAAGCTTGCTGAATATGTGCCCCATGCAGGTATGTTCCTAGCCTTAAGCAGCATTGTACCATCACCCAGAATGGTCACTCAATGCAAACAGAAAATTATTTACTTTAACAATTGGCTTAGTTTCTGGTGTCATTCCAAGGGGATCTAGAACCTGACAGCCTGGGATGACATGACTGACAAACCATGATGCTTTGCAGAGATGGTCTGCATCTGTCTCCCTTGGGCTTCAGGCTCCTGGCAAAGGCTCTTGCCTCCCCCATAGTGCCTTTTTTAGGCAATGCCACGCGGTCAAAACTGCCAACATGAAAATTTCATCAGAACATAAATTAAAGGTCATTTTGTTAAATGTTAGGAGTCTAAACATGAAGCTGCGCTCATTGCAAGCATTCCTAACCCTGGAAGAATCAAACAGTTGTGCAGTCACAGAAACCTGATTCAAAGCTGCAGAGAGCACCCTAGCCATACCAGGTTACTTATCCTATCATTCATTCAGACCCCAAACCGTGGGCAGTAAAACAAAAAGAGTTGGAGTTGCAATATATATAAAAGACATGCACACCTCTAGGCTGGTCAAACACTATGATGCACAGGAAACACTCCAGGTGCAGTTAACAATTGACAAGAGCCCTGTTCAAATCATAGCTAGCTATAGGCCTCCAACTTTGACTCAAGATGCCCACTCCACCTATCTGGACCTCTTCAAGTCTATCAAGATTCAACCCTTTACCCTGATCCTGGGTGACTTTAACTATCCATGGAAGAAATACTCATGCCAAAACACAAATGCCCAGAGGTTCCTTGATTTCGTCAATGCAAATGCCTTGGACCAGTTGGTTGACACCCCCACAAGAGATGAAAATATCTTGGACTTGGTATTAACCAACATGAGTAACCATTGCAGCATCCCTACAGTGTCATCATCCCTGGTAAGATCCGACCACAAACCAGTCACTTTCAATGTCGCCATCTCCCCTGACTCCCTCCTCCCTAGCTAGAGTCAAACAAAAAAACTTCTCCAAAGCTGATTATAACCTCCTGAGGGAAGGTATAAACAGCTTCACAGCCTCCTCCCCCTCCATAGAAACTGGCACATATGTCCAAACCTACACCAAAGTACTATATGAGCATTTATATAGCCACATGGAATCAGAAATACAAGACAAGATGAAATCATCCTCCTCAAGGAAGAGTAAACCTGTCTGGTGGACATCTACAATAAATAAACCCTATAATAAAAGGAAAACATTGTTGTCCAGAACCAAGAAAGAGCAAGTGTCTAATTGGAAACATTCTCTCCTTAGCCTGAACAAGCAAATAAGAGCACTAGTGAAATCCTCCAAAGCAAACTTCGAGTCCAAACTGGCCACATTTACTAAGGACAATCATAAGTCCTTCTTCACATATGTCCACAATCTCAAGAGAAGCACCCAGATCTGCTCAGAACTGGTGGTCAAGGACACCACAGAAACAAATGCTGTAGATATAGCCAACCTGCTGGCAGACAGGTTCAGTGAAAACTTCACTCCTTTGCCCCCCCCCCCATCAGTAAAACAGGACATCCCCAGTACCTGCCCCCCTCCCCTTTATCTCTAGGGAGCTAGTCATTACTGGCCTCTCAAAGGCAAAAAATACAGCCTCCATGGGTCCCAATAACATCCCAGGCTGCATCCTACATGAAGTCAGGCAGGAACTTGCATCACCATTTGGCACCCTATTCAACCAAAGCCTGAGTACCGGCTTCATTCCAGCTGAGTAGAGGACAGCCACTGTCATCTCTGTGCACAAAGGTGGAGCGTCCACCAATCCAGCCTAACTAGCCTGATCTGCAAGGCCATGGAGCGGATTATCATGGACCTCATTAACAAGGACATTGGCAACCTCCAGACACTTGATCCCACACAGTTTGGTTTTGTCAAGGAGAGGTCATGCCTGTTAAATTTGGTCCACTTCTTTGAGACAGTCACCAAGGCCATAGACATGGGAAAGACAGTGCACACCACCTGTCTTGACCTGGCCAAAGCCTTCAATACTATTCCCCACTCAGGCATAGTACATATACTCTCTCAAGCTAGGCATCAATCCATGTTACCAGATGGATAGCAAACTGGCTCACTGATAGAACCCACCTAGTCAAAATAGGGGAAGCCACCTCAAATAGTAGACCCGTAACAAGCGGTGTACCCCAAGGAGCAGTCTTGGGGCCTCTGCTGTTTGGGATATACTTCTCGGAGGTGCAGACCAAATCTAGTGGGCTATGGCCAATCAAGTTTGCAGATGACTGCAATCTGGGTGCTGTCATCAATTCCCCTAGTGATGTGGACATCCTTCAAGATGGCCTCACTCAAACAAATGACTGGTGCCAGAAACATGGCCTTAAACTGAATACCAAAAAATGCATCATCATCCCTTTTGGAGAGAGTGATGTCCCTACAAATTATCACATTAATAATAAGGTCCTAAGCACACAATCAGTCATGAGAGACTTGGGCACCCAGGTTGATAGCAAACTGACTTTTGACCACCATATTGCCTCCATTGTACAGAAAGTTTTTTACATGGCCCACCACATTAGTAAGGGTATCTCATCCAGGGACAAGGTGGTCATAACATCTCTGTATTCTTCCCTTATAAGATCCATTATTAAGTACAATGCCCCTATCGGCATGTACCCCACAAAGCACATGCAGCTGCTGGAGAAACGACAGAGGTTCCTCACCCGGGGGATCCAGGGGCTCAAATATTTACCTCTTCAGATAGGCTAAAAGCCCTGTCCCTCTACTCTGTCTCCTACAGACTCTTCAGAGGTGACCTCTGTCTGGTATACAAAGCAATCTCAGACCCCACCCTGATGGCATACTGCATATCCACAAGTCAAGCTCCACTCGAGTAACCCACACGCGCAACCTCAATCTGGTCTGTGACATCAATAGGACTTGCTGGCAGGACAGATTAGTGTCACAGAGACTCCCCCTTTTGTGGAATAGACTCCCTCTCCACGTAAAGCAGAATACCTCATTAACCTTTCTTAAGCACAACCTGGATAACTGGATGGGGAACAGAAAATACACCCCTGGGATTCCACCTGTGTCCTGCTGGACAGTGGCATAGGGTGCTGAATTGTTGGAACATGGGCTAAATTCTTGGCTAGGCTTGTAGGGGCCTCATGGGCAATAGCCTAGTAACTTCCTATGATCCTATGATCCTATTTTGTAATTTGCAGGGGTAGTTGTCTTCTCAAATGGTATAATTATTTTTTTGCATTAAGTTTTAGGTCATGGTTCTGGCAGCAGTTATTTGTCTGTGTCAGATCTTCCTGAAGGATCTCTACTTCTTTGGGAGATTCAGTGATTGCAACCAGCTTGCAATCATAAGCAAATGTGGTCAGCCAAAGGCCCACTACATTTGCCTTGACTTCAGAGAAGTATAGTCCAAACAGGAGTAACAGCCCTCTTGGAGGAGGTGGATTCCCCCACCCTAACTTTCTGTGTCCTATCTGTGAGCTATTTCACTATCCATCATGTCACATAGGTGTTTATGCCTGAATTTGTGAGTTTATCTATAATAATAATGAGTGAGGTGTTCTGCCACATGCCTTTGCCTGGTCAAGGTAGGCAGTATGTACCATTTTGCCCTTGTCCATGGTTCTAGTGACCTTCTCACAGAAGTTCAAGTTTAGTAGTTATGACCTGCTGTTGACAAAACCAAACTGAGATGGGTCCACTGATTGAGGATTTCCTATGTCAAAGCAAAAAATGCAACCCCTACTAGCAATGTTCACCATTATGTAGTGCCTCAACCTAAAACTGTAAAAGATGTGTTTGGTCTGTGTTTGTTTGTGTCTTTCGGCTTTTCCCGGTTAGGGGTCGCCACAGCGGAACTCCGGTCCGCTAATGACTGGTAGTGGATTTTTACGTACCGGGTTACCAGCCCTGACGCACAACCTTCAACGAAGGCACGCCCCATTCACGTATGCCTCCACACAGAAGACGCTCTAGCTGAGAATCGAACAGGACAACGTCTTGCTATGAGGCGACAACGCTACCGCAGCAGTCTATGTAAATATGTTAAATCTTAAGCTTCAATGCTATGTTAATAAAATGCCTTATAGTTATCCTTATCCTGGGAGGATATTTTTGCCTCAAAGTTGGCTTTGGTGGACTTGATTAGTCCCTTGAGTTACTTGATGTGACTAATGAGGAAGGTTTTTTTTTTTTTGTCTTTTGGGAATAGCCTTCCTATTCTTGGGCTTGTGTGTCCACCAAAGGGACTTGTTTTTGGAGTTTGTCCTAAGTTTATTTTCATTTGGTACAGATGATTCTATGCAGTTATTTACATGACTATAAAAAGAAAAGTCTACAGTATCCCTCGAAGACTCAGAAAACCCAGTATGCAGCCTATACTGGGTCAAAAACATACCAAGCAGAAACTTTGCAGTGTGAGGGTGTGAAGTTCACACCTTGAATTATGTTATGCACCTAGTTCACTAATAAATATTGAACTGTAAAATAACATACTACAAAATAATAAAATGGAAAATAGTAGGTAGTCCACAGTTGAGTTAAAAATGGAATATCCTTTACTGAAACACACAAACAAGTGTTCCTAGTTGAGTATAATGAAAAGCATTAAAGACATTCATTCATTTATATATAATCAGGTTATTTGGAGCAAGAATGGTTACAGAGAGTAGTTCTGTTAAAAGCAATAAAAGCATTAAACTCATTCCTTTAACCAAGTCCCCCTTCGCCCTTAACACCATAGTGTAAACTGGCTGACTTCCCTGAAGATGTCAATTTTTCCATTTTTAATGACATTCACATTTCAGTACAGGTCCAGTGCTCACAATCTGATGATGTCCAGACTGGTACAGGTTGGCACATCATGTTACTTTACTGTATCCCACCTCCCCTACCTAATTATTAATGTATTCTACATTCACGTATTGTCATACCACCTTCTCCATTGTGTTTTGCAGCCTTTCTTTGGTGGGCAGCCTCCTTTGCAAATTTCTGTCCGTGTCCATAGATTCTGTTGCTATAATGAAACTTCTAATCTACACTCTTAGCCACTCCTAATATTCTCCCTTTCATTGAACATTTCTCTGCATATATTTTGCTGTACTTTACATCAGCACATTGTCAAAGTAGTTTTCCAATCTGTGTGTCTAAGTTTTCCTAAGCTACTTGTACATTAATATGGCTGTGAGGTACTTTAACACAATCTGGCCACTGGTCTGCAGTGTGGCCACAGTGAGGAGTTGCTCATCCTGCATGTTGGCCTGGCCACATGCATTGGTAATAAGCAATGAGGGTCATCTTGCACACAATGTACCTAGTGCCGGCTTGGCCACAATCATGGAAACGGCATTTCTGAACCCATGGGATAATCTAAAAAACTGAATTTAATTTTTCCTGCACATAACGATGTTGCACATGACAGCTGAAAAAGGTGTATTTCAAGGCAAAACCCAAGCTCCATGCAAATCCAAGTAAGATCTGTTAAACATCATGTATTACATCTAAGGTTTAAAAACTGTTCATATTCTGTAAGAAAGCTTTTGTGTAGACAGCAGCAATTTAATATGACTGGTTTTTGATTGAATGACAATATCCCAACTTTAATCCTCAGTAGAAAAAGTAAAAAATCTATTTTTGAATGTTTGCTAATCAGTTACTAGCAGCTTTGATCCTCTGTGGAAAAACATCACTTAAAATGTGCTTTCTGAATGATTACTAATCAGTTACTTTAAACTGTTTCTGGATGATTATTAGTCAATTACCAAGAGTGCACCCATTTGAAAAAGGCACAATAGCATGATGCAGTGTTGCATACTGCATAATATTAGGCTATCCATACTTCAATTGCTGTTTTTATTGAAGTACTCTGTAGCACTATAGTTCTTAAATTACAACAAAATAAATGTGCAGCAACAAACGGCCCAGGGGGTATTATGTACAATACAGTGTCAGTCTGCAGGGTAACAACTAAATGCTAACCAGCATAGTCAGCAATAACTGAAGTTCTACAAAGTTTAACTAATTAAAGAACAACATCACTTTTTCAGTATTAAGTATTTGACAACAAGGTTGAATACTGCACCACTTTTCAGTCTTTGTTGTCATATTTGAATTTTAAGCTTATTTTAAGCTTCAGGTGTGTATTTAATTTTATCTGAGTGGAACAGTTATGCTTTTAAAAATACAGTGAGAGGAATTCCCGAGAATAATATGCAAAGCAAAACATGTGCCATCAGGATATAAACTAAACATTTCTATATTTAAATATCTCTTAACAAAGTTCTTCAAATGCCTGTTATTTAAAGGTGGAAACTGTAGAACCTCTTAACGCCTAGCAGCAAGTAGCCATATGACTGCAGCATAACAGCAACTGATCAAAAATTATTTTTAGCAGAGTATTATAAAGTTTATTTAATTAAACAACTAATTTAGCGTCTGGCTTTGTTTTACTAAAGAATACCTGGTTTAGCAGATGACAAACTGCATAAACCTTTCAGCCCTTAGTGCTATCTTTTAAGTTTCAAATGTGCATTTTATCTGAGAGTAAATTGTGGAACTGAAGTTATTATTTAGCAGATGAATGACTGCTTCAGCTCTGCATAGCAGCTATATATTAGCAGTAACTATGAGTATAAGAAGCTGTACCAAAGCTTATATTTTAGTAACGATGCAGCCGAAATGTGAAAAGCCATATATGTTTTTTTTAAAAAAAGGATCCTAGTTTCATAGGTTGTTACCAGCCAGTTGTTAAAGGTAACTCACTATTCTGAAACTTGAGTAACCATAACATCCAGATTGTCATAAATGACAGTGAGTCATCTGCATATTAGTCAAATGAGCTGTGTGCTGATCTATATCTTCTACTGGAGAACTATAGGTTTATGTGAAAGTTTACTAGAATGCTAATGTTTGGAGATACCTGTGTATAAGCACTACCTGCTAGCAAACAGTGTTGTTTGCAAATTTGTGCAAGACAAGATAAAAAGAACAACTGCTTTCATTCTCAAGAAAAATTAAAAGTGAAGCACTACAGGTAGCACATGCAAATCATTTAAGATATATAAATATATATTCAGCTACAACTTAAGTACACTTGCACCTTTATTCTTTTTTGAAATTTCACACAGTATTTTTTGTTTTACAGATTATTTATGGTTATGTTATTCTCATGGCATTTCCACTGTGTTTCTTTCTGATAAGCTAGTCATGGTATGGTTTTAAACATATGCTAAGGCCTCATATTCCATACAGTTTAAGAACACACAATCACAAATACATGCTTCTGAAAATTTATTTTAATTAAATGGCAATTAGAAATGACACAGTGTCTAAAAAGATCATATACCTGGCAAGTCTAATTCTTCTGCGGGCAATAGCTCCTTGGAAACGTCTTAAATCGTCCTTTTAGAGAAATATTGAAAACAAATTTTAAACATCAGAGCAGTTTGCTTCAGAAAACATTAAGCAAGTTCTATAAACTGCAGGCATGCAATAACTGTTATAACATGATTATTTTAAATGAAGTTAGGTGACCAGGTCAGCTGCATCTAGTGGAGATTAAGGCAGTGTATGGACCAAGACAGGCTGATTAGGACTACGCAGTAGCATCAAGTACTACTCCCAAACTATACCATGCACATGCATACTGGGCCTGTATTGCAGGCCCGACTTCAGTAACAAGCATGAAAAACTGTCAGCAGGTAGAATTAAGTGCTTATCAGGAAAGCCTCTGAATCCTACAAGATGATGGCTTCAGTCCTTGTCACTTGTCTTCCTTTCCTGATACCTCTGAGAACTGTGACAGAAGGGGAATGAATGATTGTGATGATGGGGTATAAGGACTCAGTATTCATAGGTTCATAATTTCATAGTTGATTACTAGGATAACAGCTCAAGAACCCTTACAAGCCTATCCAGTTTTACTCAGATTTTACCTGATGTTCTATCCCTAGGGAAAAGATAACAAGGGTCACCAAGCAGAAATTTGACATTTTTTATAGACTGCCTTTGTTCATAAGGGACATGGGTGCCACCCCAGGAGAGAATTTGTGATTTTCCATCCATTGGCCCAGGTTGGAATTGAAGATGATCAGGGACAAAAGTATAAAAAGATCCTGAAAATTAGAGTGTAAGTTACATCATTTTACTGAATGTTCTTGTTTTTTTATCCTATACATTCATTTGTTACTGTTTTCACTACAGAAGGTTGTAAAATTGACTTAGAAATATACACTTTAAATGACAAGTCTAAAATAAGAGAACTACTGAACAGAAACAGAGCAAAAATATCTGTACAGTTATATAACATCTAAAAGCTTTGGCATAGCACAAGATATGGGATGAGATGTTTAGTCCACCTCCATCGATCTATACATTCATAACCCCTTTTACCCATTTTTGCACATGGGGTCAGGGTGTCACTTCAACACTGACAACCTTGAGCCAAGGTTCATACCACCTACAATCATATATGACACATAAGAATTAAACACACACAGGAAGGCAGTTATCAAGAGATGACATGTTATGGAAATGAAAAATACACTTCGGCATGATCTGCTCATAGTAATCCTGCAATCTGGGAAGGATATAGCAAACTTCAAAAAGAGAAGGCAAAGGTACCGCAGACTTTTGATAGCCTGAGATATCCAATAGCTAGGGACTATAGGAATAATTCACATTTCTAGTAACTTTATAGGCTGTACTTGTCACAATAACAACTATGACTTACAGTATCAATGAATCATCTACTTTGTGTACTATCTGTATACAGATAAGCATAGCAATTTGTTAATGTTGCCCAACTAGTCTTAAATTTCAATCCTCCATGCTTAATTATTATCAACTGTATATAACTCTTCCATTGCCATTCCTTCTGTGTGCTACCTTAATATGTTTTATTGCAGTGTTTTTTAATTGCTTTTAGCTAAGTTTGTATGTTTGTCTTTCCCTTCTTGGCTCAGGTCATAGCTGAAAAAGGTCCCCGCACCAATTCTCTTACCTTGTTAACAAATGTAAAATAAAATACATAAAAGTAGTGGTTAATTTCTTATCCATGATACCCAACATTGTTGAGGAACTGAAAGCAGTATCAAAAAAAAAAAAAAAAAAAAAACAGGGAGGTAATGAATGGTTAGCAGATATGAAGTGTTAGTATCTATGTCAGGAACAAACACAGACCTAACTAATATCAGGTATTAGTCTAAAGAATACAGACAAAACTGGCATATTAATTGATAAATAGGATTCCACTTGCTCACATGGAAGGATTTAAAAGTGAAATGAACAGTAGAACAAACAAAATGAAATCCAGATAGTGGTGGAATATTTCAGCTATCATAGTAACAAACCGACTCTCCACCCATAGTTATACTGACTGTAATTATCACAGAATATGATGCAATCATTTTTAACCTAAAAGTAAAATCAAACTCATTCATATAGAAAAATCCTTCCTAAACCATACCACTAGAAACTATGATGAGATAAATGGCATATTTGTAAAAAGAGTGGTCACTGTCCAGGATGGCCTGTCTCCATGTCATCCAGTCCTCTGCATCTTGCTCTGTCACACCAACCACCTGCATGTCTGCTATCACCACATACATACACCTTATCTCAGGCCTTCCTCTTTTCCTCCTACATGGCAGCCTCATCCTTTCACAAATATACTCAGCATACCTCCTCATCACACGTCCAAACCAACATAATCCTACCACTCCCTGGCTTTGTCCTGAAGTTGTCCAGCCTGGCCTGAACCCCTAACATACATATTACTAATCCTGCCCACCCTCATCACACCCAGTGCAAATGTTAACATCATTAACTCTGCTACGTCCACCTCTGACTCGTGCCTCTTTTTTCAATGCCAGTGTCTCCAACCCATATAACATAGTTGGTCTCCCTACCCTCTTGTAGACCTTCCTTATCACTCTTAATGGTACTCATCTATCACAAATCACACATGACACTCTGCTCCACCACCCACATCCTGCCTGTACTGTCGTCTTCACCTCTCACCATTACTCTGAACTTTTGTTCTCAAGTATTTACACCTATCCACCTTTGAAAACTGTACTCCCTGCACCCTCACCATTCCTTTATCCTCCCTCACATTCACAAACGTATATTCCTTCTTAGTCCTGCTGACCATCATTCCTCCCCTCTCTAGACCATACCTCCACCTCTCCAGGGTCTCCTCAACCTATTCCCTACTTTCACTACAGACCACAATGTTATCTGCAAACAGCACTGTCTAGGGGGACTCTTGTCTGATCATGTCTGTCAGTCTGTCAGTCTGTCCATCGCCACTGCAAATAAGAAAGAGCTCATAGCTGATCCCTGATGTACTCCCACCTCCACTTTAAAAGCACCTGTCACTCCCAATGCAGAACTCACCACTGTCACACTTGCCTTGTACATATCCTGTAGCATTCTTACGGATTCTTCTGCCACTCCTAACCACCTCATACAATACCACAACTCCTCTCTAGGCATCCTGTCATATGCTGTCTCTAAGTCCACAAAGACACAATGCAGCTACTTCCAACCTTCTCTGTATGTCCCCATCAACACTCTCAGAGCAAACATCCCATCTGTACTACTCTTTCTTGGCATGAAACCATGCTGATGATCAGTAATCCTCACCTCCCTTCTTAACCTAGCTTCCACCACCCTTTACTATTACCTCATGCTGTGACTGATCAGTGTTATCCTTCTGTAGTTACTACAGCTCTGCACACCACCCTTATTCTCATAATCAATACCCAAACACATTTTAACCACTCCTCACACATCCCTTCACTTTCCAAGATTACAGTAAACAATCCGGTTAAAAAGACCACTGCCATTTGTCCTAAACACCTCCATGCTTCCACAGGTATGTCATCTGAACCAATAGCCTTTCCATTCTTAAACCTCTTCATAGCTATCCTTACTCCCCCCTTGATAATCTGTTGCACTATCTGATTCACCATACCCATATCATTCAACCTTCTGTCTTTCTCAGTTGTTTCATTCAACAGCCAATCAAAGTACTGTTTCCACCTGCTCAACACACTCTCCTCACTAGTGAGTGCACTTCCACCATTATCCTTTATTAACCTTATTTGCTGCACATTCTTCCTAGCTACATGCATCTGTTTAGGCAATTGGTACAGGTCCTATCCCCCATCCCCGGTGTCTAACCTAACATACAACTCTTCAGATGCCCCATCCTCAGCCATTGCTCCCACTCTCTTTGCCATTCTCCCCATCTCCCTATACACCTGTCTACTTTCTTCATCTGTCTGACAATCCCACTTCTCCTTGGCCAGCCTCTTTCTCTGTATACTCCCCTGTACTTCCTCAAGCCACCTCCAGGTCTCCTTGTCCTCTGTGCAGATGTCACACCAAGCCCCATGCTACTCATCTCCCTTACTAGCTCGGATGTAGTTACCCAGATATTTGCTAGGTCTGCACTGTCACCCACTGCCTGTCTTAACTCTTCCCTGAACTCAACCTCACAATCACCCTTTCTCAGTATCCACCATTTGATCCATGGTGCTGCCTCACACACCTCCCCCTCTTCTTGATCACCAACGTCATCCCACATACCAACACTCTATGCTGTCTAGCTACACTTACCCCTGTCACCACTTTACAGTTACCAATCCCCTTCAAACAGACCCACCTGCATAGGAGATAATCTGCCTGTGTGTATCTTCCTCCACTCTTGTATGTCACCCTATCCCCCTCAGTCTTGTAAAACTACGTATTCACCACACCCATGTCCAACCTCTGTTGCAAACTTCACCACCATCTCACCTTCTGCATTCCTTTGCTTAACACCGTACCTACCCATCACTTCTGCATCCCCTCTGTCCCCTTCACCAACATGCCCATTGAAATCTGTTCCAATCATCACTTTCTCACCCTTGGGTACACTCATCACCACGTCATCCAACCACACCAAAGTACGTCTGTCTCATCCATCACACACGCAATTAGTGGAGCATATGCACTAACAACTGTCATCACTGCACCATCAATTCCCAGCCTCCTAAACATCACTCTACCCGACACTCTTATCACCTCCACAAACACCCATGGCATAATGTTCCTTCAGGTTAACCCCTAAACCAGTTCCCCTCCCATACACACCATGATAGAACTATTTGTACCTGACTCTGATACACACAGCTGTACACCCCTTCCATCTGGTCTCTGGCACATACAATATATCCACCTTTCCTCTGTCCAGCATATCAGCTAGCTCTGTCCCCATACCAGTCATACTCACAACATTAACGGTTCCTAACCTCACTACCAGACAGCTAGCCTTTCTCCTCTCTGCCTGACATATGAGCATCAGATATCCTCCAGGGTATGTCTGTGAATGCAAATCCTACTGCACTATCAAATGACATATGTGTGTTACAGCAATATGAAAACAGTGTCAATAATTGTGGCTCATAGCCCACCATGTATGTGCAGTGTCTTCCAGATGCCCTGCCCTAACAGGGTGACATGACTGACTGAGCAGCAAGACTGTAATTACAGTGTGCCATACTGCCATAGAACATAAATGTATAGCAAGTATTACCTCTGCATATGTATGTATGGGTAGGTGTACCTGGCTGCCTCATAACAACTGACATGGGATGCAAAACATCAGGTAAATAAGCTGTACATGTTGTACACATGTGTAACCTTAGTTTCTGTGCATCCAACAGAGGTTACACCTCTACAGCTACTGGTTGTGGCATTGCCCTGACACAGACATGGGTAGTATAATAAGTATGAGTATCACGATGAAATTGTAGAGGTGGCCAACTGTGTTCTGACCCTGTGTCTATGCCTACTACAAACAGATATATGACCACCTACATAGCTGTATGGCCTCAGCAATACCTTACTTGTAAAACCTGTCTCCACCAAAGTAGAGTAAACCACCCCTTTGTTGGACAGCAGCAATGCACAAAGCACATAATGTGATGCTATATTGCTTTTACAGGGAAAAATAGGAGCAGGCTCCAACTGGGCAGCATGTCAACCTTTGTCTGAACAAGCATATTAGGTCACAGGTGGATTACTGTAAGGCTAACTATGAGCACAGATTGGACAAATCTACTAAGGGCAATCACAAGGCCATCTTCACATATGTCTATAGTCTCAGATGCAACACCCCAAACCACCCTGTAATGGTGGTCAATCACTGCACATACACACACACCATAGCTACAGCCAACCCACTGCAGACAGGTTTAGGGCAAACATAACCTTCCCTGGATCACCATAAGTATAGGTGGATATCACAGCACATGCACCTCTCCCCTCATCATCATGGATCAGGTGCAAACTGCCTAATCCAAGTTAGCAAAAGGAAGTCCGCTTGGGGCCTGATAACATTCCTGTCTGCATCCTACATGAACCCAGGCATATGCTTCCAACTCCATTACACACTGTATACAAGCAAAGCCTGAGCACCATTGACATCCCATCTGCAAGGAACATGGCCACTGACATCCCTCTACACAAACATGAATGATGAATGGTGGTTTATGCAATGTACTGGCCATCACTGAGAGGAAAATGACACATCAAGACCAGGAATACAATGCATGTTCATACAGTGCTGCTAGGTACAGGGACATGATGTGTTTGTAAGTGGTGGCTAATGATAGTCCAAATTCATGTGCTGGCTCTGAAAACACTCTGGGCAATGTCTGAGGTCCTGTGATGTGTTTCCCTGTTTATGTCTTCTAGGTGCCATGCAGCAGCAACCACCTTACACTGATGCAGAGACAGCAGCCATCACAGAAGCTGTAATCTTAAACTGTGCCATCCTTTCTGGCCGTAGCCGGCAAAATCTGCAGGAGCGGACTGCCCTGTGAGATGAGATCATCCACAGAGTGAATGTCTTGGACCACCATGGACACATATACAATCAGGTCAGGCATACAGCAACTGACCTGATACATTGTGCCTGGCAAAGGGCTGCTGCTGTAGCGAGGGACTGTACTGCTACCGGTGGGGGGCCCAGCCACACAGGCCCCCCTTACGGCGACAGAGGAGCTCCTTGCCAACCTTGGGGTAGCCTCCACACAAACTCAAACATGGGAAACAGCAGTCATGGAGGTGGGTGGCACCCAGGCAACAGGCGAGGAGCATTCAGGCAAGGCCAAAGTGCACATCAATGTAATGAGGTAGCATTTACACTGTCTTCTACAAAGTCTCTAGATGCATATGTCAGTGCAAAATGGACTAGTGGGTGGGGTGTAGTAATGCACACAAGTGCACATCTATGGTGAAGGACAGCAAATTGTGTAATATCATAGTGTGTACTGTACCTGTGCAGAAATGTAGCATTCGTCTTGTACCAATATCTAATGTGAATCTGCTGACAATACCTCTCCCTCACAACTACATAGGTCCCTCTGGTCTGCACATGGGACAGCAGCTTGAACCCAGTAAGTATGGGGTTTTCCTGTTGTGGCTCGCCAGTACCCCAGGCATGCTAAAGTTAATGCATGTGACCACGTACACAGCTGTTACACTCAGCCATTTTGCAATATCTGCATGTTCACCTGTGGTCGTGTTTACTGTATTATATCACAGTGGTCATCACAGGAGCCTATTTGCAGGAGATGTCACATATCTGTAGCAAGAGGAGCTCCTTGCCAACCTTGGGGTAGCCCCCATACAAACTCAAACACGGGAAACAGCAGTCAAACACATCATATCAACATCCACACATAGCAACACTAAACCCACATATGCAGAGGCCCTTAACATTAACCTGGCCAAGCAACAAGGACCTCAGAAGCTGAAACGCAAATAAACACCAGTCACAACCAAAGTGACACATAGCTCACAACACCAGTGTGCTACCCAACAAGGCAAGACAATGTACCCCACACTTTAGTCATAGGTGGCTCTATAGTCAGGCAGGCACACTGATGTCCCACTCACCAGGCTGAACAAGGAGAAAATTATAGTCAGTTGCCTTTTGGGTGCCAGGATTCACCACATAATGCATGCACTCAAGTCACTCCACAACAAGTACAAATACGACTCTATCATTGTCCATGCTGGAGTGAATGATTTGAGATGTACCACCCTGGACTACATGAAAAGAGACATGGAAGAGCTCTTGGATCATGTGGCCCAGGCAGGTATGACCCTAGCCCTGAGTAGCATCCTGCCTTCGCCCAGAATGATACGACAGTATAAGGACAAAATTATTGACTTCAACAATTGGTTAAGCTTCTGGTGTCATTCAAAGGAGATCCAGTATTTGTCTGCCTGGGAAGACATGATCGACAAACCACGATGCTTTGTCAGAGATGGTCTGCACCTGTCACCCCTGGGATTCAGGTTACTGGCTAAAGTTCTTGCCACCACTATAGTGCCTTTTTTAGGCAAAGTTCAAAGGATAAAACCACCACCGTAACAGATGCAAGCATGCAAAATCTGAAGGTAATGCTACTCAATGCTAGAAGTCTAAATCTCAAAATGCACTCTCTCGAGGCACTCCTAAAAATGGAGAACATCGATATCTGTGCAGTAACTGAGACCTGGTTCAAGGCTCCAGAGGGCACCCCTGCAATACCAGGCTACAACTCTTACCACACTTTTCGGCCACAAAACCAAGACCGAAACACTAAAGGTGGAGGAGTGTCCATATTCACCAAGGATATTCACACCTCCAGGCTAGTTGCCCAACACAATGCATCTGAAATTCTCCAGGTGCAACTAACACTATGTAAGACTGCAATCCAAATTGTAGTTTGCTACAGATCCCCCACCATGCCACAAGATTCTCACTATAAGTTTCTAAACATACGGGAAAATATTAAGATATAACCAAACACCCTAATACTGGGTGATTTCAACTACCCTGCCATTAACTGGGAAAACTACTCGGGTACCAACTCCTTTTCCCAGCGGTTCTTGGAATTCATAAATTCCAATGCCCTGGATCAACTAATCCATTGTCCCACCAGAGGTTCCAATATCCTAGACTTAGTCATTACCAACATGGGAGATAGATGCTCCACACCAGTGTTCACCCCCTCATTGGTCAGGTCTGACCATAAGCAAATCACCCTTGACATCCACATCCTACCCCCACCCCCCAGTAAGGAAACCTCCTTAAAAAACTTCTCCAAAGCCAACTTCATACTACTGAAGTCAGAAGTGACAAAATTCACAACACCCATGCAGAAGGGATCTGATAGTTCGACTGCAGAATCCTACACTAAGGCAATGCACAAGCACATCCACTCGTGCATGAATCGTGCCATCCCAAATAGAACCAAGATGCTGTTCTCCAAAAAAAGGAAGCCAATCTGGTGGTCCCCTGCTATAAACAAACTATACAACCGAAGAAAAAAACTGTTGCAGAAAAGAGGAAAATCCCAGGATGCAAAAAACTCTCTCACCAGCCTCAGTAAGAAGCTGAGATCTCTCATAAAATCCTCAAAAGCTAGTTACGAAAATAAAATTGCCAAAGATTCCAAAGACCACCACAAGGCATTCTATAGTTATGTCAAGAATCTAAATGACAATGCTCAGATCGGCTCTGAGCTACAACAGAATGGCATTAAATATACTGCCAATATCCTGGCAGATCGATTTAGTGCCAACTTCTCCCCCCTCTCACCCCCTAAAGGGCCCATCTCAGTACCAAAAGATTGCCAAATTCTGGTAATCACGGCCACACAGGTAGAAACCACACTCTCCAAAGCTAAGAATATAGCATCCATGGGACCAGATGACATCCCAGGCTGTGTACTACATAAACTACAAAATGAACTGGCACCTCACCTAAGTGTCATGTTTAATCATAGCCACACCACAGGCTTCATGCCCACTGAGTGGCGCACAGCTACAGTTATCCCACTCTACAAGGGGGGATCCACCTTGGATCCCAGGAACTACCATCCCATCAGTCTGACAAGCCTGATCTGCAAGGGCATGGAACGCATTATCATGCAACTTATAAACAAAGACATTGGCAACCTTCAAACACTGGACCCCACCCAGTTTGGATTTGTGAAGGGCCGATCTTGTCTCCTAAATCTGACTGACTTCTTCGAATAAGTCTCCAGAGCTGTGGACGAGGGTAAGGCATTCCACACAGCCTATCTGGACCTCACCAAGGCCTTCGACACCATCCCCCACTCTGGAATCATAGATAAACTTACTAAGCTGGGCATAAATCCCTACGTCACTCGATGGGTTGCCAACTGGCTTACTGACAGAACCCAGACTGTAAAAGTAGCTGACTCCAAATCCAGCTCCAGACAAGTGACAAGTGGAGTACCTCAGGGTTCAGTCCTGGGACCACTCTCATTTGGCATCTACTTCTCTGAAGTACAGGCCAACACTAAGGGACTCTGGCTAACAAAGTTTGCAGATGACTGCAAACTGGGAGCCATTATTGAATCCCAAATGATGTAGATATTCTACAAAAAGGCCTTACAGAAACAGATGCCTGGTGCCAGAGCCATGGGCTCAAGCTTAATGCCAAGAATTGTACAGTTATCTCCTTTGGAAAAAAACATGTACCCATGTATTACCACATAGGTAGCAGGATACTAAACATTGAAAGTGTGATGAGAGACTTAGGGACACAGGTGGACAGTGGTCTCACTTTCGATAACCACATCACCACAATAGCCAGGAAATCCTTCTATGTGGCACACCTCATCACTAAGGGCTTTTCATCCAGAAAAAAGGAGGTCATTGTCCCACTGTACTCATCCCTCATTAGATCCATTATAGAGTATAATGCCCCATTTGTTATGTACCTCACAAGACATCTGCAACAGCTGGAAAGGCCACAGAAATACCTCACTAAAAGAATTACAGGCCTAAAGCAGATGCCCTATGCTGACCATCTAAAAAAACTCCAGCTATACTCTGTGGCACATTGTCTACTCAGAAGCGATCTCTGCTTAACATACAAGGCCATGTCAAACCCTGAGCTGTTGGACATGCTCCACTTAAAGAAATCCCAATCCCTCAGAGTCACATGCTCCAGGGATCTAAACCTTGTCATCACAATGAACAAAACATGCTGGAGGGATAGGTTCCTGACCCAGAGACTCCCCATACTCTGGAATAGACTGCCCATACATGTGAAGCAGAGCGCCTCATTGGCCCTCTTCAAAAGGAACCTTGATGACTGGATGGGAGATAGGAAATTCACCCCGGGTATCATGTCAATCGCCCTGCTAGACAGGGGTCCAGAGAAGTAAATATTGTGGGAAGAAATATCCAGGGAATTGTTATGACTAGGCTTGCATAGGCCCTAGGGCCAATAGCCTAGTACCAACCTATGAATCTATGAACCTCACAACCTATCATTGTAGGACATCTGGACAAAGACTGACAAAATGGGGGGATAAAGGCCCAAAACTAGGGTCATATTGTAGAAATTAGTGGTATACAGTGTATAGAAATGGTGTACACACCTGTTAGAATGCAAGGAATTAGTGATATGTGCAAAAATGAGAGGGCAATAGACAAGTTCAAAATACTGGCAACCTTTCATGTAACCTATAACCTATACAATTCAATTGTAAAGCAAACACATCTGTTAGTGGAGCAAAACTGACACATAACAATAGTACAACAACCTAGATGCTATTTGTGCACAGGCTGAAGCTAGTACTGTGTTGAGGCAGCTTTCAATATAACTGCAACAGTGCATCTTATTGGGTACACAACAGCCATCAATTACAGAGACGCTTTGATTAACAGCAAATAACTGACATCTGTACTACCAGGAGTATCCTAACATATACCCAGTTGCCTGCTACAGCAACAGCCATAGTTCACATAGAGCTGATGAATCTGCCAAGGGATCACATGATTGAGATGTATCAGCCCGAAGAAGGGTACCAAAACATTTCCACAGTATTGCACATACCATGGAACACAGTGCAGATAGTCATCAAAAGGTGGTGAAAATATGGGGCTACAGTGACATTGTGAAGGAGGAGACATCCCACCAAAGTCTATGAGAATACAAGACCAAAACTGGCTGGGGAGGCTGCCAGGAGCCCTACAGCAAGAGTGAAGGAGTAGCAGGAATCTCCAGCAAGTACTGGGTGTGTACTACATGTCACAACAATCTTCAATGGTCTCCATATGTCCTGCCTATAGGGTAGGTTTGGAAGATGGCAGAAGTTCCTCACACCAAACAATATCCAGGCCTGGTGAAAGTCTGAAAACAATACATCAGGTGACCAAAAAGCAAGTAGGAAAATGTGTTACGGTAATATGCAACCATGGTTGAACTCTTTGGCCACAATTCCGACAGGTGTGTTTGGCAAAATAACACCAGTGCACATCACCACAACAACACCACCCCCACAGTGAAGCATGGTGATGGCAGTGTCCTGCTTTGGGGTTGCTGTTCACAAGCTGGACCTGGGACTGTAGCCAAGTTAGAGGAGATTATGAACAGTTCAAAATAATGATCCCTTGTGGCTCC
>NC_056730.1:926049545-926069545 GCF_019279795.1 Protopterus annectens
TTATGCATTTATCACATGCACCACAGAGCTTATAGGGTGACCGTTGTCCAAAGCTATTTCTAAGGTGAGGAACATCACCAGCCCTTGTAAAGTATGGCAATGGATGATGTACTGGGTGAGAGAGGCCACAAAATACCTTAAACTACACATACACACACACATTTGCTACAACTGGGATTATAAGTCCTACCTAACTAGTTATTTGTACTATAGTGTCACGCAGTTATCACATGCACCACAGAGCGTATGGGGCTGAGACCTGACAAAAGAGACTTCTAAGGTGACTGATATCTGCAGGAATGCTAAAGTAGGGAAAGGGGAAGTGTACTGGGTTTGAATGGACCCAAAGCTTTAAATTATAAACACACACTTTTACATTTGCCAGGACTGAGACTAGAACTCCTACCTAACTAGTTATTTGTACTATAGTGTTACACAGTTATTGCAAGCACCACAGAGCTTATGGGGATGAAGCCTGATGAAAGGCACTTCTAAGATGAATCATATCTGCTGGACTGTAGGGAAAGGGAAAGTGTACTGGGTTTGAACTGACCCAAAAGCTTTAACTTATAAACACACACACACACACACACACACACACACACACACACACACACACACACACACACACAGACTTTTACATTTGCCAGGACTGAGATTAGAACTCCTACCTAACTAGTCATTTATACTATAGTGTTACACAGTTATCACATGTACCACAGAGCTTATAGGGCTGCGGCCTGATGAAAGGTACTTCCATGATGACAGTTATCTTCAGGACTGCTAAAGTAGGGCAATGGGAAGTGCACTGGGTGGGAAAGGCCTGTTAATTCCTAGATCCTACTGACAATTCTCTAAGTGTATGAGCATGCCCAGTGTGACCATCTATAATAAATGTGGACTCCATTCCAGGGATTGTTGTACTCCAGTCCGGTTTGTTTTGTGCTACAGCTATACCTCTCAACCTGTTGGTGCAGGATATCTGGAGATAGCCTATCAAAATGGGGAGACAATGAGCCATATGGTGATTGTGACTATTTCTGTCAGTAATGTATGGGTTTCTAGGGTTACAGGGCTTGTTGTAGCAGACATTTGACATATATGACATTTGACACTGCCATGTATTGTTTCAGTACCTCATGACATACCTCCTCAGATCATCACAGTGATTTACCAGAAGAATACAGGATGGATGATGCACACACCAATATTGTGAGCCAAATGCTACACATTCTTGCATAATCCAGCCTGTTGAGATGTGTTCCTTGACCAATTGACTGCTGGATCTGTGGAAATGGTCCAGCACCTTGGTGATATATTACAATGGCGGACTCTCTGTGCATTTCTGTGCTGGCATGGTCTGATTTCCCGTCCATGGTTGGGTAATATAAGTCAGGTAGGATCAGGGTGACAGGCAGACTCCAGATAGATCTGTAGGAGATAAGATATGTGGTTGGTGTTCTGTGTCAGATATGCTGGCCTATAGCTACCAGTAGTTTACATAGGGGTCTTTTCAAAGGCTGACTGCACTTGGAGGGTTTTGTGTGTGTCAGACTATTTGACCAGCCTGGAGGTGTGTGTGTCTCACATATATGTATGGCCCACTTCATTTTGCTTGGCTGGCCACATTTTGGGGTCAGGATGTTGCAGAGGATGAGTGATCAGGGAAGTGTGTGTTATTCCCCATGGCTATGGGCCAGGGTTCTGTGGGCGCAGACATGTCACCATCTTACACGGTTGGGACTGCCTGCAATGAGTGCATTCTCATGTTTAGACTCCTAGCCCTGCCTGTTGACTGTACAGAGTATCATAGAATGTCCAGATGCATGACTCATATATCTGGTTGATTACCCAGACAAGTGTGGTTTTCAATGAAAAGTTTTTTGCAAGTTAATCAGGGTTAAAGTCAGATATTACTGACAGTTGACATTGCAGTTTCGGACTTCATACCCTTCAGACATTCCATGATAATACAAGCATTCCATCAACTTTCTAACATTATTAGAGCAGTATTTCAAAGGTGTCCTTCCCTTTGGACCCATTTCACCCCATTATTCATGGCTTTGTCCAGGTTACTGGCTCTCTGATGCTGGCAGGTTTTCTCCCAGCTGTTAGCAGCATGGCCTTGCTTTGCATTTTGTAGGCTGTATTATATTGGTGTTATGGACCCCATGACACTCCATAACAGGGCACTGTGGGTGAGGCATGAGCATTTACCAGAGGCCTGTAGGCCAGGTATGTCAGATGCAGGCCATCTGTAGCGAGCCAGTGCATTCTGATGATCATATGTACCCAGGCTGCCAGCAGTGGATACCCCTGGGATGGAACCAGTAAGCTGACTGTGGGTGTTACTGACAATTGCTTTCTGTTTGTGTTGAGCTATCCTCTAGTTGATGTCTGGATGCTGCTTAAGGCTAGCGACATGTTACTGCATTTCTATAAGACTACGGGGGGGGGTGACACATATGCACACAATACACATTTGCAGAGACTATGCTGATATTTGCTTAACATGTTGGTCCTATTTAACATAGTGGTGTGGCCTATCTTGGACACTACAGGCATAATGGTATCAACCACAGGTCGGACTGTTTAGCTTATAAGTTCATAGGTTAGTACTAGGCTAACTGCCCTTTTGGGCCATTTGAAGCCTAGCCAGTTACCCCATGTGAGAATCAAACCCTACACCTTGTGTCTTTAAGGTAAATACCTTAACCATTATGTCATCCTCCCACCCTGTTCTGGCATAAACATTTGTAGTTTCAGACTGCTTAACTTTCAAAGCCATACTGCCACTGCCAGACCCACTGTGATATCACTGTGTAAATCTGTAGATGGGGATTTCATGGATGTCGCCATGTGGGGGCCTTTGCCAGATATTTCTGTATGATTTTCCACAGCTGATCTGCTGGGTGAGGCTGGATGTGGGTATGAGACCCCCACTGTGGCATCCATGCATGTGAACTATGACCCCCCAGTTATTTGGCTCACCACATATACTGCAGTGGTATTTGCCAACTAGGGTGGTACTGCATAGAGTGGATAAGGCAGTACTGAGAATACACTTCTTGCTGTCCCACAGAGCTGTCAGTTGTCTGTTGTTATGCCAGTAAGCCACCCCATCCCTAAATTACCTGTTTAACTATTGTAGGCTACACACTCAAGTGTGATAGCCATTTATATACATTTAAAGTGTTTTTTTTGATTGTATCTGCTTTATTTTCTGAAAAAAAAACAAAACCAAAAGAAAATACTTGTTTTCCCACCTTTCTAAGCTAGTATAGTCCAGTTTTCAAGTTAGTGCTGAATTCAGGGCTGTGTTACAAGTTTCACTGTTTGCCCATACCTTACTTGGATAGAAGGAAGTTTCTCTGTCCACCTATGAGAGAGGGGAGCTTTGAGCAGCCTATCTGTCCATGGAGGAGTGGTTTCCACCCAGAAATTAGTAGTTTATTGGCCATTTTGGGCTAATTTCTATATCTTTCATTTCTATGCTATAAACCCACATTTGCAATGTTTTTGTGCTTGTATACAGCTCAGCAAGTTCCGGCCTTGTGCCCTGCAGAGTTCTACAGCAGCAGAAAGACAAAAGAGAGACATTGGAGTGATTAAGTATCATTTTTTCTGCGTTTTCTTGCTGCCTTTAGCTAATTCCACCTAAAACACCATTTTTTTAGTTTCTGTGATTTAAAAAGCTTGTTTAAGCTACATATTGTACTGATTTTACTGCCTGCACTTTAACAAAGTCATTTTTGTGTTTAAATTACCTGTTTAACTGTTGTAGGCTACACACTCAAATGTGATAGCCATTTCTGTGCATTTAAAGTATTTTTTGATTGTATCTGCTTTATTTTCTGAAAAAAAATATATACTTGTTTTCCTGCCTTTCTAAGCTAGTATAGTTCAGTTTTCAGGTTAGTGCTGAATTCAAGGCTGTGTTACAAGTTTCTGTGTTTGCCCATACCTTACTTGGATAGAAGGAAGTTTCTCTGTTCACCTGTGAGAGAGGGGAGCTTTGAGCACCCTATCTGTCCATGGAGGAGTGGTTTCAGCCCAGAAATTAGTAGTTTATTGGCCATTTTAGGCTAATTTCTATCTTTCATTTCCCTGCTATAAAAACTGCATTAGCGTGGTTTTGTGCGCCGGGCAGCGCCAGTTAGCTAGGGTATAACTATTCCTGGCTCCATGTCTACTCTACAATTTTTCCCCTGGAACTAGACAAACTTTCAACTTAAGCACTGAAACCATTCACTTCTTTGCCCGGTACTTGCTCAAAACTCATAGCAAGCTTTAATAAACCTTAGCACTAGACACCCCTCCCCATACTGTAGAGAAGGACAAGGCTCTCTATTCAACCTTACCAGCCAATCAGTAAAACAGCTCACTGTACCTATCCAGGCATGTCCAAAGGGCAGTTTCAGGAGTACTCTCTGGTCCAACTGGTGAATCTGGGCATTTTGAGGCAATGTTACAACTGCCTCATGTACACAGACAACCCTCTCCTCCTACCACCAAACACTAATACATGCAAGAGATACAATTATACAGCCAAACTGGAGGCTAAGCTCTCTCAACCCAAGACTGGACCAGACAGTCAAGAGGAGAAGGGAATTACTTGCATCACACCACCAGTCTCACATAGATGTATGAAACCAGCACCTGCAATAAACACACATAAATACACAAAAACATACTCGGAGGCTCTAAATAAAAATCTGCAAAAAAGACCTCCAAAGCAGACATCCAAGCAACCTCCACCCCACCCCCCAACACAAACCATGAAACGCATACTTCACAAAACCAGTGTGTCATGCAATCACAGCCCTTAAAGCAAAATAACATATCCAACACACTAGTAATAGGTGACTCTGTAGTCAGGCACACTGACGTCCCACTCACTAGGCTGAACAAGGAGAAGGTTACTGTTAGCTGCCTGTTGGGTGCCAGGATCCGCCACATAACACAAGCACTTAGGTCACTCCAGAACAACTACCAATATGACTCTGTCATTGTCCATGTTGGTGTGAATGACCTGAGCCATACCTCCCTGGACTACATGAAAAGTGACATGGATGAGCTCTCTGATCACGTAGCCCAGGCCGGTATGACCCTGAACCTGAGTAGCATCCTGCCCTCACCAAGAATGATACCACGGTATAAAGAAAAAAATATCAATTTCAACAATTGGCTAAGCTTCTGGTGTCATTCAAAGGGGATCCAGTGTCTGTCAGCCTGGGATGACATGCTCGACAAGCCACGTTGCTTCGCTAGAGATGGCTTGCACCTGTCACCCTTAGGCTTTCAAATACTGGCTAAGGCTCTTTCCACCCCCATAGTGCTTTTTTAGGCAAGGCTGAAAAGACAAACTCACCACCGTAAGTAGCACAAGTAACAAAAAACTTAGGGTAATGCTACTCAATGCCAGAAGTCTAAACCTCAAAATGCACGCACTCGAGGCACTCCTCAGTATGAGAAAATCAATATATGTGCAGTAACAGAAACCTGGTTTAAGGCTCCAGAGAGCACCCCAACACTACTAGGCTACAAAAAACAAAAAACAAAAAACGCCACAGGAGCAATGGCAGCGTAAATCAAACAGGGTTTAATGAATCCACACAACAGAGAAAGGAAAATTAGACCAGTGAATACTAGCTCTTACTTACACCAGACGTTATTTATTGCCACAGAATGTATTCTCTTAGCGCCTTGGCCACAAATAGTCTTTACAGAGTAAAAGTTTTTCCTCTTAAAAACCTCACATTTTATACATCAGCTTAATTACATTTACCTTCAATTAATCAATTAAATCCAGATTGTTAAAATTCAGCTTATAGGTTCATAGGTTCATAGGTTCATACTAGGCTATCTGCCCAAGGGCATTTATAAGCCTAGCCCATAGTTATTTGGCTTTCGCCACCCCTTTAGTTTGAATAAAACTATGCCTATTATTTTGCTGTGCCTCTGTCAAGCAGTGACACTGAAGTAATCCCTGGGGTATATCTGCGATCCCCCATCCATTGGTCAAGATTCCTCTTGAACAAGGCCAGCGAGGTGCTCTGTCTCACATGTACCGGGATTTTGTTCCACAGCATAGGGAGTCTCTGGGTGATGAATCTGTCCCTCCAGCATGTTCTATTAATAACCGTGTCAAGGTTTAAGTCTCCTGCCCTTGTGGTTCTGAGGGATCTAGATTTTTTGAGGTGAAGCATATTCATCAAATCAGGGTTTGACATGGCCTTATATGTCAGGCACAGGTCACCTCTAAGCAAGCGGTATGAGACTGAATAGAGCTGGAGTTCTTTCAGTCGGGCAGCATAAGACATATTTTTAAGACCCTTTATCCTTTTGGTGAGGAACTTTTGGGGCCTTTCCAGCTGCTGCAGGTGTCGGGTCAGATACATTCCGAATGGGGCATTGTACTCAATCATAGGTCTAATGAGTGATGAGTACAGGGGGACGATGACCTCCCTTGATCTAGATGTGAATCCCTTCATGATCAGGTGGGCAATGTAGAAGGGTTTCCTAACTACTTTAGCAACATGAGTGTCAAACGAAAGGCTACTGTCAACCTGGGTCCCCAGATCCCTGATGACTTCTTCTGTGCTCAGTGGATTGCCACCTATATGGTAGCTAGGGGTAACCTTGTTTTTCCCGAAGGGTATGACTATGCATTTCTTGGCATTTAACTTTAGGCCATGGCTCTGGCACCAGTTATCCGTTTCTGTGAGGCCCGTCTGAAGGATATCTGTGTCAGATGTGTTTTCGACTATGGCGCCCAGTTTGCAGTCATCTGCAAACTTTGTCAGCCATAACCCAAGTTAAAACATCTTAAATAAAGCTTTGCCAATTACATTCCTTATTCAAACCATAAGGTTGTAAAGTATGATATTTAATAATAAAAATAGACTCCTTTTTGTTCGAGTGGTACTACAACAGGGTTTAATGAATGTTCAACTAACACAATGTTGCAGTGGACTGCTGCTATCCACAATGAAAAATAAAATAAAAGCAAACGAACCCAACTGGTGCAGTATGAAGCACTTTTCGTCTGTAATAATAAACAGACTTCTTCAGATCATTGTAGATAGCAGCAGTCCGCTGCAACATTGTGTTAGTTGAACATTCATTAAACACTGTTTGATTTATGCTGCCGTTGCTCCTGTGGCGTTTTTCATTTTTTCAACAATCTTTTTTTCGTTTGGTGATTTACTACTAGGCGACAACTCATACCATACTTTTCGGCCACAAAACTCGGACCGAAATACTAAAGGCGGGGGCGTATCCATATTCATCAAGGATACCCACACCTCCAGGTTAATAGCACAGCACGATGCTTCAGAGATCATCCACGTGCAACTAACAATGGGCAGAACTGCAATTCAAATTGTAGCTTCCTACAGATCACCCACCATGTCCCAGGACACCCATTCTACATTTCTGGAAACACTGGGAAACATAACGTCCTACCAAACATCCTGATATTGGGTGATTTCAATTACCTAAACATTAACTGGGAGAACTACTCAAGTATTAACTCCCTTGCCCAACATTTCCTAGAATTTATAAACTCAAACGCCCTGGATCAACTGGTCAACACCCCACCAGAGGTGACATATTGGATCTGGTCATCACCAACATGGGCGACCGGTGTTCCACAGTGGAGGTCAGCCCCTCACTGGTTAGATCTGACCATAAACTTATCACTCTGAATATCCACATTCTGACCCTAACCCTGGTCAAAGAAACCACCGTGAAAATCTTTTCAAAAGTAAACTTCACGTTACTTAAGACCGAGGTGGAAACTTTCAAATCCCCCATGCTAAAGGGTAACGCTGCCCAAGCTGCAAAATCCTTTACTAATGCACTTTACGGGCACCTACAACAATGCATGAATCATGCTATTCCAAGCAAAACCAAGACTCACTCCTCCAAGAAAAGGAAACCAGTCTGGTGGACCCCTGCCATAAACAAACTATACAATAGAAGGAGGAAACTAGTACAGAAAAGAGTAAAATCCCAAGAGGGGAAGACAACCCTGATCAGTATCAGCAAGAAACTACGATCCCTCATAAAATCATCCAAGGCTAACTTCAAAAGAAGAATTGACAAGGACTCCAAAGATAACCACAAGGCATTCTTTAGCTATCTCAAGAATCTAAATGGCAATTCCCAGATCTGCTCAGAGTTAGTGCAGAATGGCACAAAATACACTGAACCGACCAATATCACCAACATCCTGGCTGACAGGTTCAGTGCAAACTTCACCCCCCCTCTCACCCCCAAAAGGGCCCATAACCATACCAGAAGAATGTAGTGCCCCTGAAATCACAGACACTCAGGTTAAAACAGCCCTCTCCAAAGCCAAAAACACAGCATCAATGGGATCAGATGGTGTCCCAGGCTGCATCCTACATGAGATCAAAGATGAACTAACCCCTCACCGAAACACACTGTTCAAACTCAGCCTCTCCACAGGCTACATGCCCATAGAGTGGCACACAGCAATGATTATTCAACTCCACAAAGGTGGAGCCACAACAGACCCCAGGAACTATCGCCCTATAAGACTGACTAGCTTGGTCTGCAAGGCTATGGAGCACATCATCATGGATCTCATTAACAGAGACATTGGGAACTTCCAAACACTGGACCCTACCCAGTTCAGCTTTGTTAAGGGAAGATCTTACCTCCTAAACCTGGTGGACTTCTTTGAGACAGTTACCAAGGCTATAGACAAGGGAAAGGTGGTCCACACAGCCTACCTAGACCTTGCAAAGGCCTTCAACACCATTCCCGATTCTGGTATCATAGACAAGCTCACCAGCCTGAACATAAACCCCTACGTCATGAGATGGGTTGCCAACTGGCTCATGGACAGAACCCACATGGTAAGAGTTGTGGGAGCTAGGTCTGACTCTAAACCGGTTACAAGTGGCGTTCCCTGGGACTCAGCCCTAGGACCTCTCCTGTTCGGTATATACTTCTCAGAGATACAGACAAGCACAGGAGGACTATGGCTGACCAAGTTCACAGACGACTGCAAACTAGGGGCTATAATTGACTCTCCAGCTGACACAGACATCCTCCAAAAGGGTCTCACTCAGACAGATACCTGGTGTCAAAACCATGGCCTCAAGCTAAATGCCAAAAAGTGCATAGTCATCCCCTTTGGAAAAAACAAAGTACCCACAAACTACCACATAGGTGGTAGCCCCCTAAATATGGAAGACGAAATAAGGGATCTTGGGACCCAAGTAGATAGTAATCTCTGCTTTGATAATCACATTGCCAAAGTGGTTAGACAATCCTTCTATGTGACCCACCTGATCACAAAAGGGTTTGCATCCAGATCAAAAGAGGTAATTGCGCCCCTCTACGCATTATTCATCAAACCCATCATAGAGTACAGTGCCCCATTTGGGATGTACCTTACAAGACACCTGCGACAGCTATAAAGACCACAGAAGTACCTCACCAAGAGGATCACTGGCCTCAAACAGATGCCCTATGTAGCTCAACTGAAGAAACTCCAGCTGTACTCGGTTGCATACTGTCTACTCAGAGGTGATCTCTGCCTGACATACAAGGCCATGTCCAACCCAGAATTGATGGACATGCTCCACCTAAAGAAAACCATATCCCCTTGAGCCATACGCTGTAGGGATCTAAACCTCACCACAACAATAAATAGGACATGCTGGAGGGATAGATTCCTGTCCCAGAGACTTCCCATGCTCTGGAACAAGATTTGAATCTACATTAGGCAGAGCTCCTCACTAACACTCTTCCAAGAGAAACGTTGACGAGTGGATGGGAAACAGGAAGTTTACCCCGGGGATCACTTCAGTGGCTCTGCTGGACAGAGGCACAGGGAACTAATCTAAGGGGGCAGTAAAAGCCAACACATTCCGGCTAGGCTTATAAATGCCTTTGGGCAGATAGCCTCTTACCTACCTATGAACCTATGAACCTATGCTTGAATCAGTACTATAGATATGCTATCAAAGCATTCTACTCAATTCATTTATTGTTAAGGAGACTGACTTATCTTGTGCCTGAGGCAGTTGTGAGGACAGTGCTTGAGGGCTGACTATGTCAGATGCACGCAGTACACTGCCTGTACATGGTAAGGTATAGGTGGTGTGATGTTTGGCATCCATTCTACTGTGTGTGCGAGTCAGAGAGAGAGAGAGGGAGATCAGTCCTTCTGGCCCCACAGTGTCAGTGTATGTGCTACTGCCTCTTTGCCAAGGACAGGGCATAATGGGCATGCCTCCATCTGCCTACAGGGGCAGGCTCAGGTTGTTCCTCCTCTGAGTCCCTCTGTGCCTGTGGAGACCTTGGCAATCATGGGGGGCTGTGTGGCCTTTCCACATTTTGTTTCTCCTGCAGCTGTTTCTACAGGATCATATTGTGTAGCATGGCACATACAATGAACATGTGTGTACATGTGGGTGGAGAGTACTTCAAGGCTCCACCAGATATGTCAAGGCAGTGGAACTGTGACTTGAGCATCCCAAACACACACTCTATAATGATCCTTGTTTGTGTGTGTGCCTCATTATGGCGTTCCTGTGTGGGTGTGTGTGCATTTCTGATGGGTGTCATTAGCCATGGCTCCAGTGCATAGCCAGTATCCCTAACCAGGTGGCCACATGGGATGTCCACACTGGGAAACACTTGATGCAGCTCTGATGATTGCCAGATGTGTGAGATGTGATAGCTTCCAGGGCTGCCAGCACACACATTCATGATAATACCCTGGGCATCACACATAACCTGGCAGTTGATGGAGTGGAACCCCTTGTGGTTTAGGTAGACCCTACCCTGGTCACCGAGTGGTGCTTTGATATGGATGTACATGCAGTCTATGGCACCCAGTACCTCTGGGTATTCTGCTACATGGTGGAAGAGATGCATTTTGCTGGTCCTCTCCTCATGGGTGCTGGGGAAGTAAATGTGCTCTGCAGCATGATGGCACATGGCATCCAGGAACTGGTGGACTATCCTGGACGCAGATGCCTGTGAGACCCCCATGATATCCCCAGTTGGTCTTTGGAAAGTACCTGTAGCTAGTATTGTTAAGGCTAAAAATACCTTGATACTCACTGGGATAGGTTCCTCTCTGTTGGTTCTGGGTCTGAGGTGAGGCCGGCACAGGTCAACAAGCTGCTGAAGTATGTCTCTGTCCACTCTGTAGTGCTCTACTATCTCCAGCTCATGTAGCCCCTGATAGGTTACCCTGGGTGTGAACACTCTTCTCCTCCTCCTCCTCTGTCTGAGTTGGTTGTCAGCATTATCCTCCTCACCACCCTCAGTCTCTAGCACAAACTGATAGATCAAAGCAACAGCAGCCCCTAACATGTTTTGTTAGTTTTGTCAGTTTAAAATTCCCCCAAATGTGTACACCAGTGGTGTAGAGTTTGTGGGAAAAAACAGACTGAAAGGTGTTTGCATAGTTTATAGTAGTGTGCTGGGCTGCTGCCTGTATAATTGGCTGATTCTGATACATTCCACCTGCCAGCTATGCTAGTTCTCCTTGATTGCCTTCCTTCTGCTGTTTCCCCCTCCCATTTCCTCCCCGTTTAAGCCCTGATGTGCGTCGCGCATACCCGGTGCTCAAATGTAAACAGTTCTGCTATTTCCTGCAGGGGGGGGTTGTTTTGTTTTTTTGTTTTTTTGTTTTAGGCCCAATGCACACTGTGCACACCCATTTAGCTAAAGTAAACACTTTTAAGCAGAACTGGTCCTCCCTGGATGTGAACATGCTCTTCATTTCATAGAATAAGTCAATTCAGACACACACCCTTCCTTAGCTGTGCTTAGCTAAGGGCAAACACAGGCCACCGAGCTCCAATGTGCTTACAGCAAGTATGACAACCCCCCTTTTCATGTCATCTAGCTCTCCTGTATACACAGTAGTGTTGGTGCAGTCTGACACTTAGAAGAAATGTGTAATTCAGTATAACTCCCCTCATTTGCATACACTACTGCCTTAATCCATAGTTACCACACTTACACTGGGCCTTTTCCCTTAGCAACCACTATTCTCTGGTATTGTTTTCATTCTGCATGCCATTGACTATAATGGCAAAATGCAGATTTCCATGAAAATTGCTTTTTCACATTTTTTTTTTTATTTTCGGCATGATCCCATTTGCACGCCGCTGCCCTATGCTTAAATGGCCGAGATCGGACAAAAAAAGTTTTATTTTATAAAATTTAAACTATTTATCATGCCATAATACATGCTTTATTTCGAGCTGTCATGCCTCCATTCTGTAATTTTCAGAAATGTGTTCAGCTAGTAGCTGAACACATTTCTAATTCTTACACTATTACTGCACGGACACCTGCCTGCTTCTTGAATTGCTAATTCACCTCATGTGCATGGTTTTCACCAGCAAATGAGGTAATTAGCATTATTCAGTGGTGTCTGTGCAGGAATAGTGCTGCCAAACTCGTGCATATCAGATCAGCTGTTTGCTGAATCGCTCGGCGGCCATATTCCGTGCAGAAGCTGCTATACTGTTCCTGCATGGAATAAAAAGCTTAATGAATCCTGGGGCACATCTTAAAACACATCTAAAATGATCCTGTGAAATAAGTTTTAATATCCATTCCACCTTCATAGTTGTACTTATCCTTCACATTTATGTCCAAATTTACAATAATATCAAACACTAGATTTACTAAGTTTTCAAAGAAAACTCATTTACGATCTTATTCAGTTGTACAGTACATATTTCAGAATCATTTTCACATATTCAACCATTGAAGGCTCACATTCCATCTGCTCATCTAATTTTGTATCTCTATCCTGACTCCTAATCCTGGTTTTACTCTGTGGAAGTTTCATCAGTTATGTAGCTATCAAGTTCTTAATAGCCTCTTTTTCTGTTTATTGTTATTGCTAATGTGTAATCCTTGGGGGGTTCATTTTCTTCAGTCATATTTAATATTACATTGTTTCTACTTGGTACCTCATTTTGCAACCCATGTTTAGCTACATCAATAAAATTACTGCAACCTAAATGCACATGGTCTTCAACCTGCATTTGTTCCCAAAGCATTGTTGAATTTAGCAATATGCTCTTGCTCTGTCCCTGGACATCATCTACAGCAACATTTTGTCAAGCCACATTACTGGACTCATACAATAATTTTTAATTTGAGTTTCCAGTATTAATGATTTCCTTATTCCCCTTTTATACATGACAGCCCAAAACCCCACTTTCTCATTTTTAGTTTTATTTGATTCCTTCTATTCCGTAATATCCTTTTCCTCTGTAACCCTGTTGTTGCATCATCGGTACTCAGTCTTTACTGCACAATATCACATTTTTATTGTTATTAATGTCGCATCTTAGATCTAGTGTTTGCCCATTCCTTAATGCCATGAGCACTAAACTTAGTTTTTCTTCAACTCTTACCATTGACATACGTTCTCCATATGTGAGACAAATCTGAAGATAAAAAGGGAAGTATACTTGTCTTTAGTCATATTTACAACAAAGTTTTTTTCCAAGTTCCAAAAGCACAATCCCTATTCTGCAAAAGAGCATTCAAATGTAAGGACTATTGTGTATCATCTACCAGTTTTATGTTTATATAATAGTTTTGTTTTTCATTTTTGCTTTCCATCCAAACATTTCCCCTATTCTCTTTTGTTTAAAAAGGACTCTGTTTCTTATTTTTTATAATTAATAATCATCAGTAAGAGAAGAATTTATTTTAATTCTTATTATCTCTATAAGAAGAATATGACCTATCTAAGAAGATCTGTAACCTCAAATATTTATCCAAAAGAACAGGACAGTGTTATGATTTTGAACACGCCTACATGTCACAAGGACACTATACGATTAAAACAGATTGACTTTTACTCCAATTTCTTTGAGTAAATATTCTAAAGCATACAAAATCATTTCATAATCAGTTTAAATACAACCATAATAATGGCAATAACAAATATAGATGGTGGGCTATAAACAGGATAACACCAGCAATTTGATCTTACAAAGACTGCACGCTCTCCATTTGACAGATCTATCCATATTCTATCCCTTTATACAAAATGTTCAATAACATACAAAAACTATTTTCTGGAGTCCTTGAAACCTTTTGCATGCCATTTTTTAATTTATTTTGAATCTAAAAAGTATCCCTATTTATTCAATGTATATAAACCATAAATTCAACTTATCACTTCTATACCATATGTTATGAGAGGTTAATTTATACTCAACAGCTACTGCAAGATATAACTTCTGTTCAAATAAATACTAAAAGTTGTATGTCTGCATCTACCAGCATAATGGTACATAATCTCACTGTATTGTTATTAAAATTGTAATTAATTTGTAGTGGCTTCCAAGGACCACATATGTGGCACTGGGTGTTTCATGTAAATAACCATTTTTTCTGTTTCATCTTGCTGCTCTTTGTATACAGCACTTTTTGGTAAACTTAGCCCAATGACTGCCACAATGACCCCACACTCCACCCTTTAACAGCTGTTCATATGGGCACTTGGCATGAAATCCAAGTCCTACCCTACCTCTCCCAAAGAAGCAAACATGATTAACCTTGTATTGGCACATGGTTAATCCAGTTCTTGAATCTACTAGAATGGTTGCTATCAGAAAAAATCAGCAGCTAAATTCACTTTGTTCTTACTCAAATATCAAACGCTATTATCTCCAAGTCAAGAAAGACAGTAAATGGCCATGTTGTGCTTATATGTAAATTGTATATCAAGCTTAAAAAACACAGTCTAATTTCCACTACTAACAAGTGAAGGTTCAACATACAACATAACCAAAATCTGTCATGAGAAGCCACACAGTAATATATTACATCTTGGTTCATGGTTCTGATTTGAACTTACAGAAAAAATGTTATAGCAGAAATTCAAGCTCACTGTGCTTATTCAGGTTATGAGATGCAATTAAAATATGAACTCCAATGACTGATTAGTTACACAGTGGTTCTTCATTTGTTTAGAAGTTAACTAAATTCTTTATATTACTGAACACCGTCATTACAAGCATTTTTCACATACACCATGTTAACAAATGTAGGTGGAATCTGTGGTACTTGTGGGAATTGTTGGGCTAAGTTTATCAAAAGGTGCTGTGAACAAAAAGTAGAAAGATGGTAAGGATACTGGGAATACACTGATGAAAAATGAAAAAACAGAATGTTAACATCCAATAACCAGATAGCTAAGCCAAACTTTGACCTTATGTAGTAAATTTCTCACATTAAATATTTGACCTTTGTCTCACTTCTAACTTTTTCTCCAACAGGTTTTCTAGTAATGGAGAGCAGTAACTTCAAGTCAGTTGCCAGGAAAAAATGCAAGTACTAAGCTTTCTTCACCATCCACAACAGTAAATAAAGTGGCTGAAATGATGCTTCTCCTGAATAAACCACAACCAGTCCTCCAAACAAGTCACTCCATAGTATTCTTTCAGTGTTTTCTTAAAGAGACAATCCCAGTGTTTAAAATTAGGGTCCGAGTTAAGTTGACAGAAGTCACGTCCACTTTGACTCGTCACTTTCATTCCCACCCACAGTGTCATTTTACTTTCAAATATCCTGTAAATCCACAGTTATAGTCTTGTTTAGTTTCAGCTCCCATGACAAATTAATCTTTGGATTTGTGTTCCTCTCCGACTTACACTGTTTTGAGTTACTATGCCCCCAGCACCTGGCTCATATTTAAAATAAAGAAAGCTGTGCCAGGGAAAAGGGACATCAGTGTATACTAATTTTTAAATTTTGCATCATTTATGCTTCTACAGATGTACAAGCACGCCACTCAGAAAAAATAGTGCATTTGTCTAGTAATATTCAGAAATCAGCACATATCAAACTAGAAGCTGAAAAAGGAACAGAAGTGTGTGTCTACTAATGCTCCATCCTCCTGTCACACACTTGGTTTCTATGGAATTAACAGCGGATCAGAAAGTCATTACACAAGGCTAGTATTCATAAATCAGAATACAGTAAAACTTGAAAGAAAGAGCAATATGGTTTCCACTATTGTTTGCCTGACTCAGATGCTTTCTATAGGTAGAAGCCATGTCATAAAATTGTTGTAGATGACCAGGATTCACAATCACCACAGAAAAAAATATAAAATGAAAGTAGCAAAAAACTGTTTACTAATGTTTTAAAAACCTTGCATTACTGATGTGCTTTCTAGAGTAGCAGCAGCAGTCAGGTAATAAAATGCCTGAAAGGCTACTTTTATCAATGGGTAAAATGCACAGATTAAACTAATGAATGGTGCACAGGGATAGCTGTTGTCAGTACAACTGTAATTTGAGATGGAATTTGGCTAACAACTTTGAAACATCCTTCAGGCAATCTTTCCCCACCCCCGTCAGCCAAAGGTGAGCATGCTCAGAAAAGCAAGCCTGAAATGTAAACAAAGGTTGAATCAAAACAAAAAATCCCTGGGACTATCCCTTTAAGGTAGTGAATTAACCTTGAAACCATGACCAACAGCGGCCTAGCTTAAGACCAAATGCAAAAGTCTAGCCTCTTTTTCAGCTTCAATAGTACTGTGCAGTTCTTTCGTTAGTGTGTCACAAAATGTGTCAGGAAATGAACTCATACCTCCACCTCACAGTACTACACCCACGACCTCAGACCATGGGACTCAGCCCTCCACTGGAGAAGGGGCAGGCACAATGGGGTGCCAAAAGCTACAGCCTAGAAAGGACAGACACTGTACGGTAACCAAGAGGGACCCCAGAGACAAGAAGGCAATTGCAATAAACTGCAATGAGGACAAAACAGGAGATCCATATGGGAATACAGGAAGCAGAGGAGATTTTCTTCTTCCATGCTTCAACCTCTCCTTCCACCCACAGGGTGACAGCTGGAGACGGTCTATAGACAAGGCCACCTGAAACAGCTAAGGCCAGCCAAACAGAGACAGAAGGATCACTATAAAGGACCCTCCTGAGATAAAGGTATAGCAGCTCAGCAGACTCCCACCCCTTGAAGCCTGTAGACACAGCCTGTAGACACAGATGGACAAAAGCAATAGCTTCCCAGAGTAGAGAATAATGACTCAGAGAGCAAGACTAGACAAAATGTTCATCGCAGCCTGAACGGGGAGAATGAAGTGGGAGCATTCTTCCCAGAACTAGAAGAAAAAGTAACTTCTTCCACTCACTGATCATTCAAATCTTTGCCTCATGCATGGCTCTTCAGGGATCTATGTAGTAGAGGGAAGGGAGGAAATGCAGAAGAGGGCTGATCAAGCCAATGAAGCCTCATTCCCGTTCTAACCTTCATCAGGTCATCCTCATGAAGGGGGGAATCAAAAGAAGCTGTCTCCCAACTCCCCAGTGAAACCCAGTCCCTGGACTGAAGACTGACCAACAGCCTTTATGGCAACTCAACTGGATGGATGGTAAAAAAAACAAAAAAAAAAACCAAAGACATCGTGTATCTGGGGCACATCTGTGGCCTCTCGCATCTCTTAAAAAAGGCAATAATGCCTTTATAAAGAGGAAAGACCCAAGACAAAAATGGAACTGTTTTACTAATCCAGACAACATTGAATTAGTGCTGCAACCTCTGTCCAAAAATGTCATTCTGACTTCCAGCAGAAGGTGGTCCAGCTCATTAGTCATATGGAATTAACTCATCTATGCTTCCAATGCAAGCACACTTAAATGTTTGCTGCTAAAAACTATGGGATCCATTATTGCCAAAGGACAGCACTCCATGTGAGCTACAGCAGTATAATTGTGGACATGATGAAAGTAAGATTCTCCCTGGTCTCAGAATTTGGGAAAGACTCAAGAATTCCCATTAATGACTCTAAAAGAAGAGACTGGAACCTGGATTATAGGTTCATAGATTCATATAGGTTCATAGGTTAGTACTAAGCTAACTGCCCTTGCGAGCCATTTTAAGCCTAGCCAATTATCCCTTGTGAGACTTGAACCATGCACCTTGTGTTTGAAAGGCAAACACTTTAACCATTAGGCCACCCTCCCAACCTTAAATAAGCAGCCTTTGCAAGTCTTGAACCCAGGACCCCGCACACCATAGACAAAGTGATTTACCACTAAACCATGTCAGATTTGTGAGTACACTGCTGTGGGTCCTAAAGCACAGTGTGGGAGAGGTATACACACTCTTGTTAGACTGATACTCTCTTAGTCCACCTTGTTTTCCAGCTAACAGGAAGCAGACTGTGACCCTTAGACACCCTAAAGACTCAAACACCATACAGATGTCTGTCTTATGGTATTTTGACAGAGCCTTACTCCAAGTCTTATGTTTTTTGACAGAGCCTTACTCCAATCAGCTGAAGGTTTCAGACAGCAGCAGCAGACTGAGGGTGCCAGAAGATGTCTAAATTAGTACCCACTAAGGCTGGTTCATGGGGAAAGGGAAACTTGCAGAATCTAGCATCATGTTACAGGCAGAGTGTGGGCTCAAGGCAAGTGAGGCCTCATAGCTGCAAAGCTTCCTTAAAGAAATGTCATCCCATGAGGAGCTGAAGGACCCCATGGCTTCAAAACATCATTATTCTTAATCCTGGGGAAATCCCCACTTCAGCCTCCAAGGGGGTTGAGTCATATGGAGAGGAAGCTTCATTCCCTGCTATAGCTTCACAAATAACATTGCACCAAGGTTAGGCTACTATAAGAATGAGACCACGAATAGTGTATCAGAATAAAGGAAGCCCCAGTAGTGGGTTACATTTGTAATCCAACCTTCCAAGTGTCAGAGAGATGAAGGATCTGTCACACTAGTGCTTCTGACCCTGGGAATGGGCTCACATTGTGTCTCATACTCCAGTAAGGTTAACCAGCCACTTTACTTTGTGGGAATCCTTAGGAGATGAAGTCCTGGCCCAGAGTAACCATAATACACAGAATGATTACTCAACAGGCTGGTCCCAAGAAAACAGCACTAACAGCCTCCATGCTGCAACTCTTCCAGTGTTCAGATGCTCAATAAAAAGGGACAACACAATGGAATTGAACACCCAACCCTCATGAATAAGGGGCACTATCCACGCTTGAGAGGTGTGAAAGCCGATGGATTATGTGGGCCAGCTTCTGGAAGAATAAGGTCCCAGCCCTTACCAGCAAAATCACTGACACAAAAACTCTGGCTCAACCTTCAGTGTTGAAATGGACTTTCCCACCACTGCTGCAAGTAACCTCTTTTCTCCAGCATGTTGGAATTCAGAATTTTACTCTGCCAAACAAAACAAATGGGATATAAACACAGGAATGATTATTAATGATAACAAGGATCAAGATCTAAATTGCACAAGTAACAAAAAAGAACTGTTGGGCATGGAGGACAAGACGTGTAGCTTAACAGACTTGTTCCCAGTACCATCCCCTGATCTGCACCCCCTTCCCCAAAAATGCTCCTTTACATAAACATGAACAGAAAAAAAAATCTTCTTGAGAACTGAAGAGCAGAAATAAACCTCTTTTCTTCTTTTAAACTTTAGCAAACCACAAACATAGCAGTTGCTACCATACTCTCTTTACACCCTAAATGCTGGTATACACTGAATCAGTAAGGATCAGCTGATCTTGAACCCCTAACACTTTGCACCTGGGGAAGTTGCCCACTTATTACCCACCCTAGCTAAGCTACTGGTTCAGGTAGCTAACACATTACATCACTGTGTCTATCAAACGTGTTCTCAGGCACAGGAACAGAAAAATTATGATAAATGTTTGCTGGCGGAAAAGATAAACCTAACCAGAGGACTCAATGAGGAGAGTTCTTTATGTTAGGTCCCATATTTTGCATTATGGAAACAGCACAGAAAAATACAGACATGCATAAACTAAAATAGGCTGATTTTGCTCAAGAATGGATGCTGCCTCCATTTCACAATATTACACAACACATATTCTTATGTTATCTATGAGAGAGAATTTCAGATATTTAGTACTGATTTCAAACAACTAGGTTCTTAATGATAATATCCTGAA
>NC_056730.1:926074545-926199545 GCF_019279795.1 Protopterus annectens
ACCCTTAAACTAATACTTTGTTGAAGCACCTTTTGATTTAATTAAAGCAATCAGTCTTCTTGGGTAGGAGTCTATCAGCATGGCACATCTTGACTTGACAATATTTGCCCACTATTCCTTGCAAAAGCACTCCAAATCTGTCAGATTGTGAGGGCATCTCTTGTTCACAGCTCTCTTCAGGTTACTCCACAGGTTTTCTATTGGATTTAGGTCTGGGCTCTAGCTGGGCCATTCCAAAACTTTAATTTTCTTCTGGTGAAGCCATTCTTTTGATAATTTGGATGTATGCTTGGGGTCATTCTTATGTTGAAAGGTGAAATTCCTCTTCATCTTCAGCTTTCTAGCATATGCATACGCCTGAAGGTTTTGGGCCAAAAATGACTTGTATTTGGAACTGTTCATAATTCCCTCCACCTTGACTAAAGCCCCAGTTCCAGTTGAAGAAAAGCAAACCCAAAGCATTATACTGCCACCGCCATGCTTCACCATTTGGATGATGTTATTTTGGTGATGCAAAGTGTTTTTGCGCCAAATGTACCTTTTGGAATTGTGGCCAAAAAGTTCAACCTTGGTCTCATCAAACCATAACACATTTTCCCACATGCTTTTGGGAGACTTGATGTATTGTTTTGCAAATTTTAGCCGGGCCTGGTTGTTTTTCTGTGTAAGAAAAGCCTTCCGTCTTGCAACTCTACCCCATATCCCAGACATACGGAGAATACGAGAGATTGTTGTAACATGTGGTACACAACCAGTACTTCCAGAAATTCCTGCAGCTTCTTCAGTGTTGCTGTAGGTCTCTTGGCAGCCACTCTGACCAGTTTTTGTCTTATCTTTTCATCAATTTTGGAGGAACATCCAGTTCTTTACAACATCACTGTTTTCCCATATTTTCTCCACTTTTTGATGACTGTCTTCACTGTGTTCCATGGTATATCCAGTGCTGTGGAAATTTTTTTTGTACCTTCTCCTGACTGATACCTTTCAACAATGAGATCCCTTTGATGCTTTGCAAGCTCTCTGTGAACCATGGCTTTTGCTGTAGCAGGCAACTGAGTAAATGTCAGGAAAATCCTACTAGGGCAGCTGAACTTTATTTGGGGTTAATCAGAGTCTCTTTAATTGATGGCAGGTGTGTACCCAAGAAGACTGAATGTGTGCACACTTATGCAACCAGCTTATTGTACTTTTTGTTTTTATATATTTTTTCCCCTAACAGATTTGTATGTTTTTCAACTGAATTGTACAAGTTATATGTCACATTAAAGGTGGGAAAAAATTGAAATTCCAATGAAAGTCCAATGTAAATCTAATGAAAAATCCAAAAGGCACAGTGATAGCAAAATATTTAATAGTAAGTGCTTTCGCAGTTCACCTGACCGCTTCTTCAGACTACAAAAAATACAATATAACAACATATTTAAATACTAAAAACAGACCAATCACAGAGGATTACTCATTCACTCATTAAAAAGTTAAAAGTATATGCTCACATATAATAAAACATTTAAAAGTTACAAGAATAAATACACATCTTTTCAATGTTTAAGTGCACAAGCTTTTAGAAATGGTTTCAAACAAAGTTTACTGTTTAAGCCAGGTGGTTTATCTGCTTTGAAAATCATTTTCCACTTCTGCTCATTAGCCTCTGTGATATTTTTTTAAATCCCCTCCCCTCATGTTGTCATGTACAATTTCTAAAACGAAGAATTTAAAGCTATGTTCATTCCCTTTTTCCATAATATGATGTGCTAAAGCATTTTCCAACTTCTTATTCTTAATATCTCTAAAATGCTCTAGTAACCTTTCTTTTAAAGTACGGTTAGTTTTACCTATATAGAACATATGACATGTTATACAGAAACTAAAATATATTATGTTTTTCTTTTGCAATCTGCATAAAAATTAAATTAAATTTTAGTATCCAGTTGATGATGTATAAGTTGTCTGCAGCTAAATATATGCTTACATGCTAGGCAGCCTCTGCAGGGGGTAAGTTCCTAGCCTAACAGAATGTAACAGTTCTTTTTTCAAAGTTACCCTTATAACACAGATGTCTTTTTAAAGATTTATTATTCATGAAAGAGAAACTCGGTTGACTGGTTACATCATTTTTGAACTCATCTATCGTAGTTAGAATATTCCAATTTCTTTTTATAATATTACAAAAGATGCCTACATCATTGGAGTATGGTAATGTTACTCTCAAATAATGGCTTAAAGTGTGATTACCAGTCTCCGTTCTCTTATTATTTTCATCTTCTCTAGCACCGTGTTCACTATAGTATGATCTAAATCTATTTTGTCTGTGTCCATGCATCATTAATGCAATTATCTATATCTTTCTCCTTATAGACCCTGTCCAAAAACTCATGTTTAAGATTCAATAAAGCTAATTCTAACTGTGAGTCCTCATTATGTAAATGCATAACTCTGTATACTTGTCCTTTTAGCACATTACGTTTTACATGGTTAGGGTGCATACTCTTATTATGTAATAAGTTATTTTTCCCCATTTTTCCATATAAAGTGTTTTTTATTCCCTGTAATGCATCCTTATTTACCTTGACATAAAAAAAAATCAATCTTGTAGCTCAAGTATCTATAGGTGAATTTAAAAAAAACAGTTGTCTCATGTAGATACAAAATGAATTCATTTAGCATTTCTTCCCTGTCATTCCATAACATAAAAATGTCATCTACAAAACGTACATACCATTTTATAGAGTTTTTAAAACTTTCATTTTGGAGAACTTCATTAATTTCCCATTGTACTAGGGCAAGGTTGGCGTAGCTATTGGCACATGGTGTGCCCATAGCCACACCAACCTTTTGTAAAAAAAAAAATCATCAAAAGTATACACATTGTTTTCCAAAATAATATCTAATAATGCACATATTAATCTAATTTTGTTAGAATTAACCCTCTTAAGGGTCAAAAATGTCCTTATGTTATCTATACCCCACATGTTAGGTATTACCATAAAGAGTGATTCGATATCTAGAGCCACAAACATATAATCCCCATGCACATCTAACATTTTAAGATATAAATTCTGTAGAAACATATTGGTGTCTCTTAACACAGTGTCACAACTCTCTAAAAAAGGGTGTAAATTATTCTAACAAATATGGAGAGAGGCTCTGTAGCCCAGCCTCTACTGGAGACAATTGGTCGCATTGGTGGTATCGTGGAATGTTTATGTATCTTAGGTTAACCATACATATTTGCCACCAATGGATGTTCAACCATAAAATATTTAAATAAGTATTCTGAAATCATTCCTGTGATTAATAGATCAAAAACCAGGAACAAAATTCTATCAATAATGCCTTTAACAGCATTACTTGAGATGTGAGCATATGTATTTTCATCATTTAAAAGACCTCACATTTGTTTCAAGTACAGATCTTTATCTAATACTATCACACCCCCACCCTTATCGGCAGGTCTAATTTCAATACATGACATTTCTTTTAATTCGTGTAAAGCTTGAAACTCTATTTGGGACATGTTATAATAATTAGACTTAGTACCTCTAAAAAACGTCCCTTATTTCATTCTCACAGACCTCTAAAAATGTCTCAATAGTAGGATGGAGTGGGGGAATGAATGTGCTTGGTTTCTTAAAAATATCATAGCCTTCATTGTCCCCTTTAAACATTGTTCGTAATGTTAGTTTTCTGCCAAATAATTTTAATTCTTTGAGTATGTCTACTAAATTTGCCTTCTGTGATGGTATAAAATTTAAACCTTTAGCAAATAACATTATATGAACTTCAGATAATGCAAATGATGAAATATTGATTACTAAACCTGGTTGTAGCATTTCCAACTCTTCCCTTTTCTTATTGGGTCATTCACACTGTTCAGGCGCTGGACTCTGCCTTTCCTCACTCAACTGCTTGACTGTTCTCTTATTGGTAATGGATCTTTTAACAAAAAACAGTTCTTTTGTGAGGAGGTATAAGTAATATTCCCTCCTGAATTAACCCAAGATGTTTTTGGTCTCATGGCTCTGTCATCTTCTTGTATTAATATGTCTTTTTCAATAACTGATTCAGTATGTGTTGTAGCATTATCCGTAGATGGCTGCCATTGCCTCTGTTCAGCAGAGTGCTCTCCTGCGTTCTCTCTCGATGACGTATTTATCACTTCCAGTACAGCGTCTGGAGATGAAATTATAGGGTCTGATGTCACATCTGAAATGTTTGCAGTCAATCTTATCATAGATTCTGCAGAGTTATTATTTGCATTAATAGTATTACCCTGTTCTTTCAGCCAGGAAAAAACAGCACCTTTCCAAAAATCACACAGATTTCTGTGTAACTTCTGGATCTTGGTTGCCTGAAAACTCTTTTCATACAAAGTTATGTTCTCATATAGTGAGTCCATCTTATCACAAATAATATCAGCGGGAAATGAGTCATATATTTCATTTTGCAATAGAATTATTTAATTTAGTAGTTCATCTTCTTGGGGTTTAAAAAAATCAATTAATAGGTGCATATATCGAGCGCTTAATTTTAAATTCATCATCTGCCACTGCCTCAATAGTTCCGGATACATTTATCCATAGCTAGGCATGGTAAGAACCCTAAGCCCTCTCAGAACTCTTTGATGCTTAAGTAAGGCTTCAAAGTGGAAGCGTTGCCATTGCATATGCTTGAACTTATATGTTTTGTCTTCCAACATTCTAAGTTTATCTTGAAAATTTAAATATAAACTTTTATCGTTTGATTCGGGCATAGCTTGTTGAATGATATTACCATGCAAAAGAGGATTACTTGTAACTTCAAGAAACTTATTGAGACGTTGATTCTTATTTGATATTACACCAACCCCATTCATTGGGTTATAAGGAAGTTCAACTTGTGCTTGATTCAGATGCCCCTCAGCCATGTTCCATATCGGAGAACAATAAAATTAGAGTATCAATGTAGTCAATACTCCAGATAACAGAAAAAAAAGTGACCGGAGAATAATTTAATATGCATTCCAAATATAAAAAACCCTGGGCACTCACAGCTGCAGGCAATTAATGTAAATCCAATGAAAGTCCAATGTAAATCCAATGAAAAATCCAAAAGACAAAGTGATAGCAAAATATTTAATAGTAAGCACTTTCGCGGTTCACCTGACCGCTTCATCAGACTACAAAAAATACAATATAACAACATATTTAAATACTAAAAACAGACCAATCACAGAGGATTAGTCATACACTCAGTAAAAAGTTAAAAGTATATGCTCACATATAATAAAACATTTAAAAGTTACAAGAATAAATACACATCTGTTCAATGTTTAAGTGAACAAGAGGCTAATGAGCAGAAGTGGATAATATTTTCCAAAGCAGATAAACCACCTGGCAAAAACAGTAAAGTTTCTTTGAAACCATTTCTAAAAGCTCATGCACTTAAACATTGAAAAGATGTGTATTTATTCTTGTAACTTTTAAATGTTTTATTATATGTGAGCATATACTTTTAACTTTTTAATGAGTGTATGACTAATCCTCTGTGATTGGTCTGTTTTTAGTATTTAAATATGTTGTTATATTGTATTTTTTGTAGTCTGAAAAAGCGGTCAGGTGAACCGCAAAAGAGCTTACTATTAAATATTTTGCTATCACTGTGCCTTTTGGATTTTTCATTGGATTTACATTGGACTTTCATTGGATTTACATTCATTGCTTGCAGCTTTGAGTGCCCAGTTTTTTTTATCTGGAATACTTATTATATTATTCTCTGGTCACTTTTTTCCCATCTGGAGTATTGACTGCATTTATTCTCTAAAGTTTTAAAATTTATTGTGGTCTCATTTTTTTATATCACAAAAACCTGGCCTTTTAACAGGGGTGTGTAAACTTTTTATATCCACTATATATATATATATATATATATATATATATATATATATATATATATATATGTGTGTGTGTGTGTGTGTGTGTGTGTGTGTGTGTGCGCGCGCACATGCGCAAAAGCACAGCCAATATTTATATTTTAACTGAATCTTACATTATTTTTCATATATTGTCTTGTACATTTTCTGCTAAAAAAATGCATTTATGAATCACAAGCCCAAGTCTGCTTTTAAATTTCTTAACCAACGACTGCGGGATCATGATTTCTGAATATGCTATTAAACATGATATCAGAAAAGTACCTCTAACACTTCATAAACAAAAATTATTTATGATGTATGAGGCAGGCTTACTTTTGAAGTAGGCTCGACACTGGGAAATATCATCAGATCTCCTTTATTGTTGACAGAATTATATATCAGGAAAGCACTGTTGATATGACGAGGTTTTCCTTTGTTCCATTCTTCACAGTTATAAGCTTCAACGCGAACTCCAACCTCTAAACTACAAAACAAGGCAAGTATTATAGTCAGTTTTCAGAAGTATCTATTTTTCAGCTGCATAATTACTCTGGAAAGGCTTCCATGATCCAAACCAGTGCTAAGCTATACTCTCAAGGTCACAATTTCAGGCATGTTCAGTAACCAGAAGGCATTATTGATATTTTCCCTACAGCCACAATGCACGTAAGAATTACTGCTATCTAAATACTTCACACTTTTGCAACCAGTCATACCTGATCTTCAGCCAAGAGCTAAGTGTTAAATGGTCTCTGCTCTGCCGTAACACATTACTGCTTTGTAACAGGTTGGAGAATAACCATGGACCACGTTTCATTTTTTTCCTAACAGTGTTTTCCTACTATGCAGGCCATTTCCTGTTCACTGTATCAAATGAAATTTTTGGAAGAGTCTGTTACAAAAGTATCATAGATGTACTCTTTGTTGCATAATAGTCCAGTTTCTGCCATCACATATTCCAGTACTGGTAGCTCTTATAAGTATACACAGGGATGACCATTTAGAAAAGTACTAACATGCATTTTGAAAATTCACATTATTAATCATTTGTTGACTATATTTTTGCCAAGTATGGTAACATTTATTACTTCAGACTATAATAGTATCATTTTCTATGCAAAACTAACATACACATTTTCCAGAAAATGTAAATGTTCAGTTGGAAACAAAGTAATTTCAACTTTATACAGACTGGCCCGTATAGAAAGGCCTCTGTATCTGAAAACTTAGAGTATAGTCTTCTGCACTATACAGTAAGGGCTGCAGTTCACATTGTTTGAATTGTAGACATTGTTAAGGCACATTATGTGCATATCTTCCATGTTCCTGGATTCACCCAGACATCTGGTAGTATATGTCACTTTGCTAGCCTCTGTTTACAAATTGCTCAGGGCACTAGTGCGTGACTCAGGCCATGCATCAGCCCTGTGCATTTGGGGCATTATTTATGAATACTGGGCTAATAAATCTAATTTTTCCTGATTATAAAATAATGAGCTTCTGATGAACGGCAATATGCATATCTGAAATGTGGCAGGGTCATTTGGAATATGGGCAGCATCTGCATATTCTTTCAGTAAAGGCATGGCTATGTTCTTCTATCCGTTAATTTATTCTCAGCAGTATTAAAACATTCCCTCAACATATTTAGTTGTACACAAGTAGCTGAGGTGTCTTTTAGCAATCTGGCCAGTGTTTTTTCCAGATCAATAGTGGGTCATCAATGCTACTCTGACACTGTACAGGGATAAAGCCTTGACTAAAGCCCAGCTGACCCAGGTTTGATTAGCAACACAGGCAGCTGACATTGAGGCAGGGAAGGATGGGCATACCCATCTTGTGGGGGGCTCATTCGTGATGCTCCCCAAAGGGAAGAAAGGTCCAAACAGGGGAGATGCCCTCAGATATAGCTAAAGAAAATGGGGGCCAGGGAAAGGGAAAGTGGGTAGAGCATACAATAAAAAAAAAAAAACATTGGCCAGAAGCACAAACAGCAAAGCCCACAGGATGCCCTTAAGATCCACAAATGGCCCTAGTAACACTGGAGTAAGTCAGGAAGAGTAGTAAGATGGTTGGTAGACACCACATGGACATGCACCACTGAGTCTAGACTGGTAATAATGAGGTACAAGAGGAACATAAATATATTAAAAAATAGTGGGTTATCAAATTCAGTGCAGGATAGCATGACTTCTGTGTAGCACTCACAGTTCAAAATGTCTAAACCACATTCATTTTTTATTAAAATAAATAATTTATCATTCTGTTACAATGGTTTGCTACAGATCCTGACCTCTTTGTAGGCAGAAAAAAAATTAGGTAATAGCAAAGGTGGAAGCTCAAAGTAATGTCATATAACTACCTTTGTTTTTTAGAAAAATGCATGTAATGCAAAACCTGTTGTTCTATTAACTTTTAAGTGAATTAACTAATACAGGTGTGTGTTGCTTAACATACTTCCACACAACATCCAACCGCATTTCTGTCCATACTGTACTAAGTGGACGTAAATGCAATTGGCTGTTATGCAGACAGATATTAAGTGAAATACAATACAAAGTGTAGGCTGTTCACTTAATGTCCATGTCGCTTAATGTTCTATGGGATAAAACGCATTCCAGACATTACCTGCATTCAAAAAATTGTCCTTGCAATTGGTCATTTATCCCCATTATTTTTGGGCTTTTGTCCAGAAGTCTTACGCAGTGACATTGAGAGATATGAAAGACACCCCCCCCCCCAATATGTACATGCGCACACACACACACACACACACACACACACACACACACACACACACACACACACACACACACACACACACACACACATCTGCGGTCTCAGTCCTCTACCTAACAATGCCACTGCAACCATGCAGGCAGACAAATGCAAATACACACATCTGACTTCATGCATACCCCCTACAGACAAGCAAACATCCTTCCACACATAGATTCACACTCACATCCCCTCCCCAAGTCACCAATGAACTTTGCAGAACTAACCTGAACAGCAATGCCTTCCACAGAAGTCAAAGAGTGACTACAGCCTTTTGGCCAAGTTACATTTTTCAGTGGCTGTAGTAAAATATTCAGCCAAGTCATTCTCTGAATCATTCTGCAGCATAAAATGGTAGCCACTAGCATTTCTTGAGTAAATTACATGGCTAATTCGAAGTAGCCATTCCTGGGATTGCCTCTTAGCATGTAACATGGCCCTGTAGAACACTCCCATGGTGATAATTTCACTTGCAGAAAATCACTGTGGCAGGTTGACCTCTAAATCAGAAAGGGTTACTATGAAGAGTTGGCTGTTGACAGTAAGACATACCTTTTGCAGTAACCCTTTCTAAATATCAGCCAGGGGTATCTAATTAGTATGTATTATGGATATTCGTAGATGAGGTAGCCAGAATTACAGCAGCACACTTATTGTAAACATAACTGTCCTGTCAAATAAGTCTGAAATTTAAAGAGCGACAGAGCAAATACTACTCCCAAAACAGGGACATTTGGGAGGCATGCGTATATCTACTGAGCAAAAGTGAAAATCTTAAGTGCATCAAGCAAAACAATATGTGGCCTAGCCACTGATGGGCAAATCCACTTTGCTTTATATTGGAAGTGTGAACAAGCAGCTAATGCCTTCTGTTCCCCATTAGCTCACAGGTAAATACACTCCAGGATTCCTGGGTTAGCAGCCACAAGTAGATAAATATACTGGTATGACAGGAATTTATTGATTTTATTATTTTTAATTGTCTGGTAGAGGACTGAGGCTATGAGCTGTTAAAGAACTGCTTCTTGGGGTCAGGGTTTGACTTCTTTTGCCTCCTGAGTGACTCTGAACAAGTCACTTAATCAAATATCCATGTGACTTAAGTGCTCTACCACACTAAAGGGTTACTAAATGAAAATAAATAAATATTTTACCTGTGCTGGTACAAAATGAGCAACCTCACTGTGCACAATGTCTGTTTGCTTAATGCACTGAGGAGAATTGGAAAACCATCATGATGTAAATAAAGCCTCTGAGGTAGGTGAAGGGTATGGAAATCAAACCAAGTAATAACGAATGCATTAAATTTATCTGCATCTTGTTAGTTCAAATTCAGGCTACATTAAATGGAAAATTAGGCATACTGTGAAAGCAACTGAGCCAGTTTCTACATATTAAAATTGGTGTACAGGAAGTTACACTCTTTCTCTGGTGATGTTCTTAGACTCACTGAAATACCACATGGCAAAAACAGTATTTTCCCATATATAGATGTGTATGTATGTGTGTGTGTGTGTGTGTGTGTGTGTGTGTGTGTGTGTGTGTGTGTGTGTGTGTATATATAAATATACACATACACACACACACACACACAGATATATATATATATATATATATATATATATATATATATATATATATATATATATATACACACACACACACACACACACACTGTGTGTGTGTGTGTGTGTGTGTGTGTGTGTGTGTGTGTGTGTGTGTGTGTGTGTGTGCATTAGATACATACATATATATATATATATATATATATATATATATATATATATAACGAAAAAGGGCTAAATTGAGGATTAGTTTCCTAGGTATATAGGCAAAACCCTGCAATGCTTCTTGTGCATTGAATATGGAGTTGTGAATGTATGATGTTTCATGAGAATTGATGATTTTATAGCATCTTTGTTAGCATTAACATTTGGTCTCATTGTCTAAACATGCTTCGTGGTTTTCCAACCACAGATACAGCGCTAATTAACACAACTCCAGTTTTAATCTGCAAAGCTACAGATCATGACATCAGAGCTCTGATGTACACACTACTCCAATAAATAATAAAAACAGCTTTCTTTATTCCTAAGTGGTCTACTACAATGCACCAGTTTACTTAAACAGCAGTCATACTGACTGAAAGTCTAAGCAGCCCAGGAATTATGGAAAAAAACTCTTCTTTTTTGAAGACGACTAATAGAGGAAAACACAAGCAAGCATATTCCAAGAAAATGAGATTTAAGGGGCTCAAGAATGATGACAGTAAACAATATCAAAGGTCATCAAATGATTTTCAATAACCCTGGAATTTAGAAATATTTTCCACGTCACATAAGCAGTTATGAATGATGATCAGCCTCATGCAGGCTGTGGGCATCTAGAGACACACTGAGCATGAGCAAAGAATGCACAGAAATCCCACAGCCTGCACAGTATGCTAATGGCAATACAATCACATTGCAATGGGTAGCATTATTAAAATGAGGGACTATGCAGATGCAAATGAGGGTAAGCAATATGGCTGAATGATTCAGGGGCATAGCTCCAGAATTATTGACTGCTTGAACACTGAATTACAGGAAGTGAATCATGGAGTCATGGAAGAGGTTGCCATAACATTAACAAACCTGTATATGCAACAGGCTTTACTAGCTGCTAGTAGTCATGGTGTTGCTAGTTGTCACCCTCTGAGGCACTGTATCGCCTGTCTGTGCCCAATATTTCATGCCCTTCATGACACTGAAATTGTGGATTACTACCATGTGGAAAGACTCACTATGCAGGAGCTGGAGAAGATGTGTTGTCCTCATTTGCAGGTTGTGTGATGTATAGGGCACCTGTTCCTGTAGATACCAAAGTATCTGAGACAGTAAGAATATTAGCTATAGAGACCTTATAGTGACCACCAGGGATACAATGGGAGCATTTCAGGCATCTGCCTCAAAGATTTTACCTTAGATCCTCGATGCTATGTTACTGCATAGGGAAGAGCATATGTGGTTTCTTCATGCCATAGAGGAGAGGACGCATAGCATACAGGATTTGTATGACATATCCCATTTCCCTGAGGTACTAGAAGCCATAACTGCACCCACAAAATAAAGGCCCTCTCCTAGTGACCAGGGAAGAATGTAAGTTAACTGCAAAGGTTACCATTCCATCAACTGTTAGGTGAGCTGTAATGTACAAGGTGTAATCTACCCTGAGTCTTTGCAGGCTTCCTCCCATATAAAGCACACATGTGACCTATATCAGCGGTTTGTACAGGGTCATTTTTTCAAGACTTATCTTATTGGTGATGTCTGATTTGACCTTGCGCCAAGGTTAATGACATCTATCAGAAATCCCCACACTGTGGCAGACAATGGCTGCAATTATGCCCTGTCACAAAGTAGAGTTATTGTAGAGCATGTGTTTGGCCTGCTGAAAGTCAGATGTATCTTGCGGTATCTTGCAGTATGACCTGGCACATGTAGTTAAGATAGTTTTAGAATGTGCATAACATAATTTGAAGAAAACAGTTGCAGCAGGGATTATAAATTCAGTAGGAAGAATTTCCAATAACTCAGGCAGAGAAGTAGGATAAGCCCAATGAAGAGCCAGGGTAGAAGCCAGCAGCAGGGGAGGACTATGCCAGGCAAAAGTGAGCATAGTACGCCATGACACTCTCTAAGATACACCATCTGTCTTAGCATTACATGAAAAATGTAAAAGTGATGCATGCAAACCCGCAACTAGGCTGTGCTTATCTATGCATAGATTGGCCACACTGTGAATCAGGCATAGGCTACTCAAGTAACAAAGTACAGAAAGCAGGATACAGTTGTCATTTGCACAGGTCAGGACTCGCAGGTACACAGTGTCGAGTGTCATCCACAGGAAAATGGGCATTTAGAAATATAAATTAAATTAACCTGGTGCTGTGTGTGTGTGTGTGTGTGTGTGTGTGTGTGTGTGTGTGTGTGTGTGTGTGTGTGTGTGTGTGTGTGTGTGTGTGTGTGTGAAATGAGTGCAGAGGCTAGGGTGGACTGAGCAAGGAGGGGGCTCTGTTACTATTATCATACATGTGTGTGGAGTTGAGCATTATACACATAAGTGTGTGCATGAGTATGTTTGGACTTAGCTCCAGCAGATGTTCCAGTACTGTGGTTAGCTCCAACACACAAGTTTAGGGCAATCAGCAACAATGAAAGCAAGCAAATACACCAAACTATTACGTTTGTGTTTCCTACAGGTGTGTTGCAGCCAAAAGCATTTGATTTAGGGGTGGAATACATAACAATCTGTAATACAGCCAGTGTAAAGCAATCAAAGTATATATACCTAAACCTAGCAAAAGCACCCTAAAACTGCCAGTCATCTCTGCACCATAATGCTGGTATATCCAGCTGTCCTATGTACTGGGAAGTGTTCCCCCCCAAACATATTTCCTAAACACACACGCGCGCGCATATTGCCAGTATAGCATACAAACAATAACAAGTGCAGGACTGGAATTAACCTACTCATGGCCTGCCTCTGCTGTGGGCTTAACAATGGCCTTTACATGGTCTCACACAACAACATGCCCAAATGATACCTGCTTAATTGTAGTTGTACCATGTTTAACATTGACAAGATATCGTGGAACTTTATTGTTAAAGTGTTCATACACATGCACCCATTTGCCCCTAGGTAACCATCTTTTACTTAAAACACCTTACATTGTTCCACTTGAATGCAGGTGTAACTTACTATGTATACTTCTCAACTATTATGACTTAGGCACAGCGCTATACTTTTGGTGCTAAAATTTAGCCATGCTCCTATTAGATTTATGATGTTCCTCATAAAGTCAAATGTGTTTATGAGAATATGCTCTCTTAAACATAAACTAAGCCTACACTAATATTCACTACCACTAACAATATACAGCTTGGATATAAAGACTTTTGTGAAAAATAAGAATTTGCTTCTCTTACTGACAGTCTGCGATGATTTTTAAAGGCCAATGCTATGATTTTTAATGCTTAAAGTTTGAGAGGTATTTACATATATTTGTAAACACTTCATAAAGTTCACTGTCTATGCAGTTCTACATAAACAGTTTATTTGGAGGCAGCAAGAAAGTAAAACTTTTGAAGTTCAAGTTTATCTGATTCTAAAAACAACCACAAAGCATTCTATAGCTATGTCAAGAATCTCAATAGCAACACTCAGATCTGCTCTAAGTTACAGCAATTGCACTAAATATACAGAACCAACTGATATTGCCAACATCCTGGCAGATAAATTCTGTGCTAACTTTACCCCCCTCTCACCCCCTAAAGGGCCCATCTCTATACCGGAAGAATGCAAAGTTTCTGTAATCACAGCTGCACAGGTAAAACCACACTCTCCAAAGCCAAGAACACAGCATCCATGGGACCTGACAACATTCCAGGCTGCATTCTACACGAACTACAGAATGAACTGGCACCCCACCTAAGCACCATGTTCAGTCATAGCCTCACCTCAGGCTTTGTGCCCACTGAATGGTGCACAGCGATGGTTATTCCACTCCACAAAGAGGGAGCCACCATGGACCCCGGGAACTACCACCCCATTAGCCTAACGAGCCTGGTCTGCAAGGCCATGGAACGTGTCATCATGGAACTTATAAACAAAGACACTGGTAATCTCCAAACTTTGGACCCCACCCAGTTTGGGTTTGTAAAAGGCAGATTATGTCACCTAAACCTGATAGACGTCTTTGAGGCAGTCACCAAAGGTGTAGACGAGGGTAAGGTGGTTCACACAGCCTATCTAGATCTTGCCAAGGCTTTTGACACCATCCTCCACTCTGGAATTATAGATAAACTCATTAAACTAGGTATAAATCCCTATGTCACAAGATGGGTTGCCAACTGGCTCACTGACAGAACCCACACTGTGAAAATAGCAGACTTCAAATCCGACTTCAGACCAGTGACAAGTGGAGTACCACAGGGTTCAGTCCTGGGTCCTATCCTGTTTGGTATCTAATTTTCTGAAGTACAGGCTAACACAGAAGGTCTTTGGCTAACAAAGTTTGTAGATGACTGCAAACTAGGAGCCATAATCGAAACGCCTAATGATGTGGACATCCTACAAAAGGGCCTCACTGAGACAGATGCCTGGTCTCAAAGCCATGGCCTCAAGCTTAATGCCAAAAAGTGCACTGTCATCCCCTTTGGTAAAAACTCTGTACCCATGAGCTACCACATAGCTGGTAGTCTACTTAACACCAAAAGTGTGATAAGAGACCTTGAAACACAGGTGGACAGTAGTCTCTCCTTTGATAATCACATCGCCACAGTAGTCAGGAAATCCTTCTATGTGCACACCTCATCAAAAAAGGTTTCTCATCCAGGGAAAAAGAGGTCATTGTTCCCCTCTACTCATCACTCATTAGACCCATTATAGAGTACAACACTCCTTTTGATACGTACCTCACAAGACATCTACAACAACTGGAAAGGCAGCAGAAATACCTCACAAAGAGGATTATCAGCCTCAAACAGATCCCCTACGCAGACCGTCCAGCTTTACTCCGTCGCATATCGCCTACTCAGAGGTGATCTCTGCCTAATATACAAAGATATGTCAAACTCAGAGCTGTTGGACATGCTTCACTTAAAGAAATCCCAATTCCTCCAAGCTACACGCTCTAGGGACCTAAACCTTCTCACCACAATAAACAGAACATGCTGGAGGGATAGATTCCTGTCCCCGAGACTTCCCATACTCTGGAACAAACTACCTATCTATATCAAACAAAGCTCCTCATTAGCACTCTTCAAGAAAAATCTTGATGATTGGATGGGAAATAGGAAATTCACCCCAGGGATCACCTCTGTGGCTCTGCTTGACAGGAGCACAGGAAAATAATTGTCTTGGGTTGAAATACAGGGTACCTTTTTGGCTAGGCTTATATAGGCCCTAGGGCCAATAGCCTAGTACCTACATATGAACCTATGAATCTCTGAAAAAAGTGTAGGTACAACTAATGAACGTTCTGCACCTGTGACTACAGCCAGGGGTATTACCCCTATGTAATCTTCTATAGCGTGATGAGCTCATGGACGTCACTGGGGATTAGAATGTGTAAATTAGAAGCCTTGAGCACTGCAGTTATGCTTACTGGGCACTACCTATTAAATGTTACTGAATAGCTCTTTCTACAAGTAGTGTCTATGTGCCAAGTAAAGAGGACAACTTGTTCTCATGGCCTCGCATGACCACTTGCTAAGCACACTGAGCATGTGTGACACTGACAGGGACATGCTAAAGTTATGGTACTTTCCTGGCTCACAGAGGTGCTAAACAGCATAACTCCTCTCATAGTTAGGCAAGATGCGACTACCACACACATGCTGTCCTTCACACCTTCACACCACCCTGCCATGCCACCATTTTCTGTACTACATTATGAACAACCCACAACAGATTGAGCTATTCAGATGCCCAATGTTGTGTGGTACATCAGGAAACATAACCGCAAAAAGGATAGACATACTCCTTTGGAATGAGACCAGGTGAATGACCATGGCTTCCAAAGGCACAGAATGGTGCAGGGCTCCCCAGTGGTTCAACAAGGAAAGCAAGACATTCCTTTATAACAAGGAAAGCAAGACATTCCTTTATCTGCTGTGTAGGGACCACCAGAAACACCTGACTGGGGACTGATATGTGGGTCTCCTGTCTAAACTGGATGCCAGGCACAGTCTTGCCAGAGTGGTGTCTGATGCCACTGGCATTCTCTACTCTGGTGAGCAGAATAGATACCACTATAGTTACTTCAGTAGGTGGCATCCTGACCTTCTTAGCCAGTAGGAAGAACAGGTCAAAGTAAAGGCACCCAAGATGCATTGTAACTATCCAGCTATCTAGTCTGCACAGAAAATGATTGTCTGTTTAATAAATGAATGGGCTGTCAGCATGTAACTTTATATATATATATATATATATATATATATATATATATATATCTGTGTGTGTGTGTGTGTGTGTGTGTGTGCATGTCTGTCTGTGTGTGTGTGTGTGTGTGTGTGTGTGTGTGTGTGTGTGTGTGTGTGTGTGTGTGTGTGTGTGTGTATTTATTTATATATTAATAGCCTGGGAGACTATACTGGAGAATGGTCTTCTGTATCATAAGAGAATGGAAAAACTTTATAGGTACAGGTGTGTATACTATTTAATTTCTTTTTGTAATAATGATTGCCTTTAAAGTATATTACCATATTAGCTATCTGCCAGCAGCATGCACATGTCTGACCCTGTATAAGAAAGACTGCATATGTTAACGTGTACAGTGTAAATGTATTACAACTGATCCAGGAAATTACAGACCTATCAGTCTTACAGGCCGCATCTGCAAAACTCTGGACCATGTTATAGCTAATCTCATAAACTGTGATAACTAGAATCTTGTTAGACTTGACCCCAAGGGCTTTGGTTTTGTGAAAGGTAGTCCCTGCCTATTTATCTGGAAAACATTTTCAAAAGGGTTAAAGAGGCTGTAGATTGTGGCCATGTACAGGAAGCATCATATCTTGACCTGGCCAAGCTCTATGACACCATTCCCCATGCTCACATCATACAAAAAACTAGTTGCTTTAAAAAGACAAACCCATATTTGGTAAGATGAATAGCAAACTGGCTGAAAGAAAACAAAACCCTCACAGTCTGAGTTGCAGGTGCCTAATTAGAAAGTATGAAAGTGACCAGTGGTATCCCAGTCTCAGTGGCAGAGTAATGGGGCACATTCTTTTTGGTATTTACTTTTCAGATTTTTAAGCAGAAAGCCAAGACTTTTGGTTAGGAAAATACAACTCTCTGCAAATTGGGGTTTGTTGTTAAGTCACTCCATGACAACCAAACCCTCCAGAATGTTATTTCCCTAATAAAAACTTAGTATACTAAAACTGGGCTCAAACTAAATGCTGAAACACATAGTACTGTCATTTTTGGTAGATAAGCCCTCACCTCATCTTACTGTATAGACAACACACCACTACAAAACAAATATGTAGTCAAGAACTTAGTTACTTGGGTTGATAGCTCCTTCTCTTTTGGGCATCATGTGGCAACGATTTTCAGGAAATCCTTTTATTTAGCCCACCCAGTTACAGAAGGATTATTATCAAGATCTAAAGAAGTAATCACTCCATTATACTCAACATTGAATAGGCCAAATATTGACTGCAATGGTATCTTTGGGCTTTATCTTACGAAACATTTTAAACAGTTAGAAAGACCCCAAAGATTCCTAACCAAAGGTTACAGGACTAAAGTCCCTTAGCTACCAAGATTGGCTGGAAGCTCCATCCCTTTATTCTGTTTCTTATATGCTTTTGAGGGGGTATCTCTGTCTTGCTTACCACTCCTTTAGAGACCAGATTATCCTGGACCTCCTGTTTTTTCCACAACTCCAATATCTACACCAATACTAAAGACAGGGACCTAAATCTTCACCAAAGGATAAATAAACACAGTGGATGGCAGTTTATAATCAAGCACCTTCCAAGTCTCTAGAACAAGTCTCTCCTCCATGTTAAGTAGTGTGAAACAATATATTCCTTTAAATATAAACCAGGAGACTGAATTTGTGTCCACAAATTTATTCTGGGAGTGATTGGTATGGTGCTTATAGAAAAAGGAGGTGTGGCTTAAGGGAGGGTACTGGCAAGTTATGAATGGTCATAAGACTCAATGGCTTTGGAATATCTATGAATCTGTGAATCTGTTTGGTGGGATTCTGAATGTGCAACAGAGTTCTATAATCTGTAAACATGGAATTTGGAGTTTGCTGTTGCATACCTGCTAGACTTATACAACAGAGGTGGTATAGTATGGCACAGGTACACAGGCTTACCACGTTATAACTGCAGTCTATTCTTTCCCACAAGTTTCACCACCACATCTGCATATCAGGACTGGTAGATGTGTCCACCCGCCAACCCTTGTAGACAGCACATCCTAACATATAGGCATCTGCATCATACAAGCATACATTCAGGCAGTTGATAGTCAGATTGCACCTACATATAGCTGCACTGGTCGAGCAGTATGCAGCAATTAAGTAAATGTGCTTCATGTATTACATGTGTACTGAAGTTGGTAAAACAAGGACAACTATCCATCAGAGAATAAATAACAGTTTTAAAAACTAAATAATGTGCATCATTCCTCCTGAAGTGAGAGTTGCTGCAAGACTCACCAAGGAGATTATATCTTTGTACTATCCAGTTTTAGGAATTCTAGTTGCCCCAACACTTCAGACAAACTCAGCTGCAGGTTGAATAACAGAGAATGCTCTACCAGAAGTGGATTCTTAGTACCTCATTATATCCCCCCCAAGTCTATGTGGTTGAGTCCTGTTAGTTTCACATTTTGTGTCTTCCCTACTTTCTGGGAGTTCACACTTATCTGTACAGTTATTTTGATCCTTCAACACTGCAGTGCAGCATTAATTCCACTTACAATTTCAGGCTTCATCATCATTGTCACTCTGATAGGAATACAATGTTATCTGTGTGTAACATATATTTGAAAAGAATACAAAAGACACTACTCAAAGATCTGACATTTGAGAAAACACTAAGTACAGCAGTATCCATGGAAACAAGAGGAAAGATACCTTAGCATTACAAAAAGATAAAGCTGAGTTTATTGATAACATGCAGTATATTACATTTCCTAAAAAAAATTTTAGGTGTAAACGACAATTGCTAAATGATGAAATGTGTCAGTTCAAACAAAAATAATGATGGATTAAAATGGACCATAATGTGAGAATTTTGCAAATAGGAAAGTGACAGGAAGAAAGTGAAAAGCAGAAGATGCAGAATAGCATGCCTGAATGACAGTGTGCATACAAAACAGGTGTGGCTGAAAACGCAGAAAACCAACATTATTATTGGTGCCTTTAGAACTGTACAGCATGAAACAAACTTACAAAATTTAATTTAGACCACTAAGTGGAACTGGATTCAGTTAGTACTGTCTTAGTGATTTCCTTGAAATCAGATAAGGAAATACTTTAAACATATCATTAAATGAATCCAAAGTGCTCCTAAAGACTAGTAAAATGTCAAAAACTGCAAAAGCTAAAATTGTAAATATGTAGTGCAGAAAAACAGCATTTTGTGGAAGTCAGTGGAAAATAGGAACTGAGATGTTTGCTAAAGTCACAGGAATAGTTAAAGAAAGAAAAGGAACCATAAACTGGAATAAAATCTTAGACAAAAATTAAATGAGTCAAGGCATTGCGTGATGATCCAACCTCTAAAACAGAAGGGATACTGCATACTCTTCATAATTCTGACATGACCTGGGCAGTGGATGGATCAAAACATGGAGATTGTGACCCATCAGCAGCTTGCCAGTTTGATGGGGAGGGAGGTGATGAGACCAACTGCAATACTGACCCCAACAGAAATATGAAGTATTGCTAAACTTTCTCTCGATTCACACACAATTATTGCCTCCAAAAGGAAACAAACTCACATGGGATGTAGAGCTCTGTTTTTGACTGGGAAATTAATGTGCCCGGACTCTCCCTGGAAGGGAAACAAATGAGTCAATAGTGTGCAGACTGAGAGAGGCCTGAGGTCAGAATATTGAGGCACAAGAAAAAAAGGATCTACATTCTTCAAACGTTATTAACAATTATCCATACTTTTAGTGCATCACCAAAGTGACCAAAATTCCCCTAAATGCACCATAGTTATGCTTTTCATAAAAAAGTAATAGGTTCATAGGCTCATAGGTTGGTACTAGGCTATCGGCCCTAGGGCCTATACAAGCCTAGCCATAACAATTCCCTGGCTAGTTCTTTGCACACTATTTACTTCTCTGGACCCCTGTCTAGCAGGGTGACTGACGTGATCCCTGGGGTGAATTTCCTTTCTCCCATCCAATTATCAAGGTTCCTTTTGAAGAGGGCCAAAGAGGCGGTCTGCTTGACATGTATGAGCAGTCTATTCCAGAGTCTGGGAGTCTCTGGGTCAGGAACCTATCCCTCCAGCATGTTTTGTTTATTGTGATGACAAGGTTTAGATCCCTGGATCGTGTGGCTCTCAGGGATTGGGATTTCTTTAAGTCTAGCATATCCAACAGCTCTGGGTTTGACATGGCCTTCTTTGCTAAGCAGAGATTGCCTCGGAGTAGACGATATGTGACAGAGTATAGCTGGAGTTTTTTAAGGCGGTCAGCATAGGGCATCTGCTTTAGGCCTGTGATTCTTTTAGTGAGGTATTTCTGCAGCCTTTTCAGTTGTTGCAGATGTCTTGAGAGGTACATACAAAATGGGGCATTGTATTCTATAATGGGTCTAATGAGGGATGAGTACAGTGGGACAATGACCTCCTTTTTTCTGGATGAAAAGCCCTTAGTGATGAGGTGTGCCACACAGAAGGATTTCCTGCCTGTTGTGGTGATATGGTTATTGAAGGTGAGACCACTGTCCACCTGTGTCCCTAAGTCTCTTATCACACTTTCAGTGTTTAGTGTACTGCCACCTATGTGGTAATTCAAGGGTACATCTTTTTTTCCCAAAGGGGTAAGAGAGTTTTTTATTTGTAACCTCAAGATGCTCTGCCATGACTAAAGCAACAAAATGAAAATCATTTCAGCTCCCTCTTAGCTTCTCAACACAGACTTTGAGTTTGTAGAATAGTAATAGAGTGGCACCAGTAAACAGCCTTCCACATCCTACCAAAAATGAAGTTCCTCTGTAACTGTAATGTGAACAGCATAAATTATACACATATAAAACAGTGCATAAACTTTATAGGTTCATAGGTTCATAGGTTCATAGTAGGCTATCTGCCCTGGGGCAATTATAAGCCTAGCCCGATTCTGTATGGCTTACGCCACCCCTTGATTTGAGTATACTGTGCCCTTTTTAAGGTTTAGTTTACTGTGCCTCTGTCTAATAGTGACACGGGAGTAATCCCTGGGACAAACCTACGATCCCCCATCCACTTATCGAGATTCTTCTTGAAGAGATTCAGTGAGGTGCTCTGCCTCACATGAACTGGAATTCTATTCCAGAGCGAAGGGAGCCCCTGGGTTATGAACCTGTCCCTCCAGCAAGTTCTATTTATTTCTGTGCTGAGGTTCAAGTCCCTCGAGCATGTGGCTCTAAGGGATTTAGATTTACTGAGGTGGAGCATGTCCATTAATTCTGGATTTGACATAGCTTTGTATGTCAGGCATAGATCGCCTCAAAGTAGGCGGTATGCAACTGAGTAGAGCTGGAGTTTTTTAACCGAGCAGCATATGGCATCTGTTTGAGACCCTTGATCCTCTTGGTGAGATACTTTTGGGGTCTTTCTAATTGCTGCAGGTGTCGGGTAAAGTACATCCCAAAAGGGGCATTGTATTCTATGATGGGCCTGATGAGGGATGAATAAAGGGGCATGATTACCTCTCTTGATCTAGATGTGAAATCCTTCGTGATGAGGTGGACTATGTAGAAGGTCTTTCTAACCACTTTGGCAATGTGGTTTTCAAAGGAGAGATTGCTATCAACTTGGGTCCCCAGGTCCCTAATAACTTTCTCTGTACTTAATGGGTTTCCGCCTATGTGGTAATTTGTGGGCACATTGTTTTTGCCAAAGGGTATGACTATACATTTTTTGGCATTTAGCTTTAAACCATGGCGCTGGCACCAGTTATCTGTCTCTGTGAGACCTTTTTGAAGGATGTTTGTGTCAGCTGGAGAGTTGATTAGGGTGCCCAGTTTGCAGTCATCTGCAAACTTGATGAGCCATAGTCCTCCCATGTTTGCCTTTACCTCAGAAAAGTATATACTGAACAAGAGTGGTCCCAGGACAGAACCCTGGGGGACGCCACTTGTGACCGGTTTCGAGTCTGACATGGCTCCAGCAACTCTCACTCTGTGGGTTCTGTCTTTGAGACAGTTTGCAACCCATCTTGTGACATAGGGGTTTATATTTAAGCTGGATAGCTTATCTATGATGCCCGAGTGGGGTATTGTGTCAAATGGCTTTGCAAGGTCCAGATAGGCTGTGTGGACTGCCTTCCCTTCATCTATGGCTTTGGTGACTGTTTCAAAGAAGTCAACCAGGTTCAAAAGGCAGGATCTGCCCTTGACAAAGCCGAACTGGGTAGGATCTAGTGTCTGTACGTCCCCGATGTCTTTGTTTATGAGCTCCATGATGATCCTCTCCATAGCCTTGTAGACTAAGCTAGTCAGACTTATGGGGCGATAGTTTCCAGGGTCCGTAGAGGCTCCACCTTTGTGGAGTGGGACCACTGTTGCTGTACGCCATTCTGTGGGCACATATCATGTAGTGAGGCTGAGATTGTATAGCTGCTTTATTTGAGGGATTAGTTCCTCTTGTAGTTCATGTAGGACGCAACCTGGGATGCCATCTGGTCCCATGGAAGCAGTGTTTTTTCCTTTGGAGAGGGCAGCCTTCACCTGAGAATCTGAGATGTTTGGGAGGCAGCCCTCTGCCGGGATAGATACTTGCTCTTTTGGGGGGGAGGGGGTGGAGAAGTTTGAACTGAACCTGTCTGCCAGGATATTGGCGATGTCTGTGGGTTCAGTGTATTTTTTGTCATTTAGAATCAACTCAGAACAAGTCTGGGAGTTGCATCCCAGGTTTCTAACATAACTGAAAAAAGCCTTATGATTGTCTTTGGTGTCCTGTGCAATTTTTCTCTCGAAGCTGGCCTTGGAGGATTTTATGAGGGATCGTAATTTTTTGCTAGTACTGATCAGAGATGCCTTCCCTATTAGGGATTTTGCTCCATCATGTAGTAGCTTCCTCCTTCTGTTGTACAGTTTATTTATGGCAGGGGTCCACCAGACTGGACGCCTGCCTTTGGATGATTGGGTCTTGGTTTTGTTTGGGATAGCATGATCCATGCATTCCTGGAGATGTCCGTAGAATGCATTTATATAGGATTCTGCAGTTTGGGCCGTAGTTTCCACTGGCCCTGGGGCCTTGAAGGATTCCACTTCGGTTTTGAGAAGTGAGAAGTTCGCTTTTAGGTTCATAGGTTCATAGGTTCATACTAGGCTATCTGCCCAAGGGCATTTATAAGCCTAGCCCATAGTTATGTAGCTTTCGCTACCCCTTTAGTTTGAATAAAAACTATGCCTATCATTTTTCTGTGCCTCTGTCAAGCAGTGACACTGAAGTAATCCCTGGGGTATATCTGCGATCTCCCATCCATTGGTCAAGATTCCTCTTGAACAAGGCCAGCGAGGTGCTCTGCCTCACATGTACCGGGATTTTGTTCCACAGCATAGGAAGTCTCTGGGTGATGAATCTGTCCCTCCAGCACGTTCTATTTATAACCGTGTCAAGGTTTAAGTCTCCCGCCCTTGTGGTTCTGAGGGATCTAGATTTTTTGAGGTGAAGCATATTCATCAAATCTGGGTTTGACATGGCCTTATATGTCAGGCACAGGTCACCTCTGAGCAAGCGGTATGAGACTGAATAAAGCTGGAGTTCTTTCAGTCGGGCAGCATAAGACATATTTTTGAGACCCTTTATCCTTTTGGTGAGGAACTTTTGGGGCCTTTCAAGCTGCATCAGGTGTCTGGTCAGATACATTCCGAACAGGGCATTGTACTCAATCATAGGTCTAATGAGTGATGAGTACAGGGGCATGATGACCTCCCTTGATCTAGATGTGAATCCCTTCATGATCAGGTGGGCGATATAGAAGGTTTTCCTAACTACTTTAGCAACATGAGTGTCAAACGAAAGACTACTGTCAACTTGGGTCCCCAGATCCCTGATGACTTTTTCTGTGCTCAGTGGATTGTCACCTATATGGTAGCTAGGTAACCTTGTTTTTCCCAAGGGTATGACTATGCATTTTTGGCGTTTAACTTCAGGCCATGGCTCTGGCACCAGTTATCCATTTCTGTGAGGCCCTTCTGGAGGATATCTGTGTCAGATGTGTTTTCGACTATGGCCCAGTTTGCAGTCATCTGCAAACTTTGTCAGCCATAACCCTCCTGTGTTTGCTTGTACTTCAGAAAAGTAGATGCCGAACAAGAGTGGACCCAGGACTGAGCCCTGTGGGACACCACTTGTGACAGGCTTTGAGTCTGACATGGCTCCAGCAACTCTGACCCTGTGGGTTCTGTCGCTTAGCCAGTTTGCAACCCATCTTGTGATGTATGGGTTTACATTCAAGCTGATGAGTTTTTCGATGATACCTGAGTGGGGTATTGTGTCAAGGCCTTTGCCAGGTCTAGGTAGGCTGTATGGACTGCCTTTCCTCATCAATGGCCTTGGTGACTGTCTCGAAAAAGTCAACCAAGTTTAAGAGGCAGGATCTGCCTTTGACAAAGCCAAACTGGGTTGGATCCAAAGTCTGCAAGTTCCCTATGTCTTTATTTATGAGTTCCATTATGATCTTCTCCATGGCTTTGCAGATAAGGCTTGTCAAGCTAATGGGGTGGTAATTTCCAGGGTCTGTGGAGGCACCGCCCTTATGAAGTGGGACCACAGTCGCGTCGCCACTCCTTGGGTGCGTATCCTGAGGTGAGGCTAAGATTAAACAGCTGTCCTAACTGTGGGTTTAATTCCTCGTTGAGTTCATGAAGCACACAGCCGGGACACCATCCGGTCCCATGGATGCTGTGTTTTTGCCTTAGTGAGGGCAGTTCTCACCTGGGCGTTGGAGATGTTTGGGGGCTACAATCCTCTGGAATAGATATCTCTCCTTTGGGGAGGGGGAGAAGTTTGCACTGAACCTGTCAGCCAGTATGTTAGCAATGTGTGTAGGTTCAGTAATTTTCACATCATTTTGAACTAATTCTGAGCATATCTGGGAGTTTCCTCCTAGGTTTCTAACATAGCTAAAGAAGGCCTTATGATTGTCTTTAGAGTCCTTGGTGATTTTTCTCTCAAAATTTGCCTTTGATGATTTTATGAGAGCTCTTAGTTTTTTACTTATAATGATCAAAGGTGTCTTACCTTTCAAGGATTTTGCTCTATCTTGTAGTAGCTTCCTCCTTTTGTTGTAGAGCTTGTTTATGGCTGGGGTCCACCAGACTGGACGCTTGCCTTTGGTACAGAGAGTCTTAGTTTTGTTTGGGATTGCCTGATCCATGCAGTCCTGTAGGTGCTGGTAGAAGGCATTTGTAAGTGATTCAGCGGTTTGAGTAATGTTTACCACTGGCTCAGGGGCCTTAAAGGAGACCACACTAGTTTTTAGAACTGTGAAATCGGCTTTTGAGAAGTTTTTCACTGTGGTCTTTTTGTTTCAGGTGGGGGCGGGATGAGGACCTCCAGCGAGATTAGTTTATGATCTGATCTCACCAGTGAGGGGTATACTTCCGGTGTTGAACATTTTGATCCCATGTTCGTGATGATGAGATCAAGTATGTTTTCACCTCTTGTGGGGATGGTGACTAGTTGTTCCATGGCATTTGAGTTTATGAACTCCAGGAATCTTTGGGTTAGAGTGTTCGGGCTTGAGTAGTGTTCCCAGTCTATATTAGGGTAGTTGAAGTCACCTAGTATGATGGTGTTTGGAGATACATTTATCCCCTCCAATGTTTTCAGGAAGGCCATGTGAGGTTCCTGAGTTTGTGAGGGTGGCCTGTAACATGCTACAAATTGCAGAGCAGTCTTGCCTATGGTTAATTGCACCTGGATGGTCTCCGATGCATCGTGCGTTGCCACCAACCTTGAGGTGTGGGTGTCCTTTATGAATATGGACACCCCCCCTCCTTTCTTGGTGTTGTCCGGATTTTGGGGCCGGAACGCATGATATGAGGTGAAACCTGTTAGTGCTGGGGTGCTCTCAGGAGCCTTGAACCAGGTTTCTGTCACAGCACAGACATCGATGTTCTCCATATTGAGAAGGGCCTCGAGTGCGTGCATCTTGAGATTGAGACTTCTGGCATTGAGCAGCATTACCCTTAGTTTTTCCTTTTGGTGTTCTAGGGTGGTAGGTTTAGAATTTGAGCCTTGCCTAAAAAAGGCACTATGGGGGTGGCAAGAGCCTTTGCCAATATCCAGAAGCCCAGGGGTGACAGGTGCAAGCCGTCCCTTGCGAAGCAGCGTGGCTTGTCCAGCATGTCATCCCAGGCAGACAGACATTGGATCCCCTTTGAATGACACCAGAATTTAAGCCAATTATTAAAGCTGATCATCTTATCACTGTATTGTGGCATCATTCTAGGTGAAGGTAGGATACTGCTCAAGGTCAGGGTCATACCTGCCTGGGCTACATAATCAGAGAGCTCCTCGACGTCCCTTTTCATGTAGTCCAAGGAGGTACGTCTCAGGTCGTTGACACCAGCGTGGACAATGACTGAGTCGTACTTGTACCTGCTGTTGAGAGACCTGAGTGCTTGCGTTATGTGGCGGATTCTAGCGCCCGACAGGCAGCTTACTGTGACCTTCTCCTTACTCAGTCTGGTGAGCGGGACGTCAGTGTGTCTGACTATGGAATCACCAATGACAAGTGTGTCTGGCATTTTGTTTGGCCTTAAGGGCTGTGACTGTTTGACACTCTGACTGTGTGGTCTATGTGTTGCATGTATTGGGTCATGAGGTGGTAGTTGTTTGGGTGTCTGCTTTGGTGGCCTCTGCTGTTTTGGTAAATTTTTGATCAGAGCCTCCGGGTATGTCTTTGTGTGAGTATGTGTATGATTTGAAGTTGTGATGGTACCATGTGTGACTGGGTATGTATTGTGTGTGGTTACCTTCTCCTCCTGTCTGGTCTTGCCAGTCCTATGTTGAGAGAGCTCAGCCTCCAGTTTGGCCGTATAGTTGCATCTCGCATGTATTTGTGTTTTGTGGGAGAAGGAGAGGATTGTCTGTGTACATGAGGCAATTGTAACATTGCCTCAATATTCCCAGGTTCACCAGTTGAGCTGGAGAGGACACTAGCAACTGATCCCTCGACATACTAGAAGTAGTAGATAAAGAACTTTCAAAGGACTCCGGGGGAAGTGGGTTTTAGGCTGGTGGGGTACTATCTATAATAAGAGTGCTTTATCAAGGTGCAAGTACTGTAGGAGTAAGTGCTAGGCTTTACAGATAGAGAATAGTCTACTTGGGAATTAAGTAGAGATGAACTTTTCAGTTATAGGATATGCTGGTTTGATCAGCAGTACAGTTTAGCGTGTTTTATAGCAGGGGGCTGAAGGGAGCTAGGAATTGGCCCAAAACGACCAATGGACTACTAGTTTCTGGCTGAAACTTCACCAAATCGGACAAAAGGCGCTCAGTGCTTCCCACTCCCACTGGTAAGCAAAGAAACTTCCCTCCTTCCTAATAAGGCAATGGATCAGTAACAGGAACTAAAAACAAAGCCCAGGGATCAGCAACTCTGAAACTGGACTACTCTAGTTCAGTAAAGTGGGAAAACAAGAGATTTTTTTGTTTTATTACAGAGATAAGGAAAACAAGACAGTAAATGCTATAAATGCTGTAAATCGGCTAGCGCACTTTAGTGTGTAGCCTACAGAAACAATTTGCAACAATTAGTAACTTAAAGTGCAATAAACAGTGTAAAATGCAGAAATCACTTAAAGTAGCAGTAAAACAGGCGAAATGCAGTCGCTAGCTTAATAACAGTGGGAAAGCCACAAAAATACTTATATCTGGTAGAAAGTCACTCTTTTAGCTCTCTGCTGCTTGGATCACTCTGCAGGCCACCACGAGGATCTGTGCAGAGTTGGTACAAGCTGGAAAACGCGTGTTTAGCGTGTTTTATAGCAGGGGGCTGAAAGGAGCTAGGAATTGGCCCAAAACGACCAATAGACTACTAGTTTCTGGCTGAAACTTCACCAATTCGGACAAAAAGGCTGCTCAGTGCTTCCCACTCCCACTGGTAAGCAAAGAAACTTCCCTCCTTCCTAATAAGGCAATGGATCAGTAACAGGAACTAAAAACAAAGCCCAGAGATCAGCAACTCTGAAACTGGACTACTCTAGTTCAGTAAGGTGGGAAAACAAGAGATTTTTTTTTTTTTTTTTTTTTACAGAGACAAGGAAAAACAGACAGTAAATGCTATAAATGCTTTTAAGTGGCTAGCACACTTGAGTGTGTTAGCCTACAGGTAAAATTAAGCAACAAATAACTTTTTAAGAGTGCAAAACAGTTAATCAACACAAAAACAGTTTAAATAGAATGCAGAGCTGTATAAACAGGCTAAGATGCAGTCGCTAAGCAGTAAATATTCAAAAGCCAGAAAAATACTTAAATCAGTTATAGCAAATACAGTTATAACAAATGCTCTGAAATATACTGTATATTTCCAATATGTTTGAGAAGGACAGTCAGAACACAAGAAGGTTCAGGCGAAAAAGAAAAAAAGTTTTGTTTTACTTTTTGAAAAGGTAAAAAGGAGGAAGAGAAGGCCTTATCAAATGTTCTCTCTGTATTAAGAAGAATGAGCTAATGACACTAGACTGGGAGGTGTGTCACAGTAGGGCGGCAACTGCAAAGCCACCAAGTATAAGAGCAAGACACCAACAGGGAGGGAGGGCGGGACAAGACAACAAGCACTACAGATTCTGAAAGTTTTTAAACAGATAAATATTTCTGAAGATTCTGAATAGACAAAGTGCTTTATATATATTAAATTATAAAAACAGTAATCTGTTAAAATAATCAAAAGATACTTATATTTTGTAGCTCAGTTGCGGTCAAACAACTTCTCCAGCCTGCACCAAAGACCAGAACAACAACTTTTTTTTTTTTTTTTTTTTTTACAAGAACACAAAAGAACCAGCCCCCACTAGCCAAGAGATAATTACACAGAGTAAATGTTTCAGTTTATACAATAGCCTAAGACAACAAGCACTACAGATTCTGAAAGTTTTTAAACAGATAAAGATTTCTGAAGATTCTGAATAGACAAAGTGCTTTATATATATTAAATTATAAAAACAGTAATCTGTTAAAATAATCAAAAGATACTTATATTTTGTAGCTCAGTTGCGGTCAAACAACTTCTCCAGCCTGCACCAAAGACCAGAACAACAACTTTTTTTTTTTTTTTTTTTTACAAGAACACAAAAGAACCAGCCCCCACTAGCCAAGAGATAATTACACAGAGTAAATGTTTCAGTTTATACAATAGCCTAAGACAACAAGCACTACAGATTCTGAAAGTTTTAAACAGATAAAGATTTCTGAAGATTCTGAATAGACAAAGTCGTTATATATATTAAATTATAAAACAGTAATCTGTTAAAATAATCAAAAGATACTTATATTTTGTAGCTCAGTTGCGGTCAAACAACTTCTCCAGCCTGCACCAAAGACCAGAACAACAACTTTTTTTTTTTTTTTTTTTACAAGAACACAAAAGAACCAGCCCCCACTAGCCAAGAGATAATTACACAGAGTAAATGTTTCAGTTTATACAATAGCCTAAGACAACAAGCACTACAGATTCTGAAAGTATTTAAACAGATAAAGATTTCTGAAGATTCTGAATAGACAAAGTGCTTTATATATATTAAATTATAAAAACAGTAATCTGTTAAAATAATCAAAAGATACTTATATTTTGTTGCTCAGTTGCGGTCAAACAACTTCTCCAGCCTGCACCAAAGACCAGAACAACAACTTTTTTTTTTTTTTTTTTTTACAAGAACACAAAAGAACCAGCCCCCACTAGCCAAGAGATAATTACACAGAGTAAATGTTTCAGTTTATACAATAGCCTAAGACAACAAGCACTACAGATTCTGAAAGTTTTTAAACAGATAAAGATTTCTGAAGATTCTGAATAGACAAAGTGCTTTATATATATTAAATTATAAAAACAGTAATCTGTTAAAATAATCAAAAGATACTTATATTTTGTAGCTCAGTTGCGGTCAAACAACTTCTCCAGCCTGCACCAAAGACCAGAGAAGTTTTTCACTGTGGTTTTCTGGGCTGGGGGTGGGGTCGGGATGTGGACATCCAGTGAAATTAATTAATGGTCTGATCTTACCAATGAGGGATATATTTCTGGTGTGGAGCACAGAGTCCCCATTTTGGTAATGATCAGGTCTAGTATGTTGTCCCCTCTTGTGGGAGTGGTGACTAGTTGTTCCATAGCATTTGAGTTTATAATTTCCAGGAATCTTTTGGCTAAGGTGCTGGGGCTTGAGTAGTCCTCCCAGTCAATGTTTGGGTAGTTGAAGTCGCCCAATATAATGGTTTTCGGAGAGATCTTCATGTTCTCCAATGTTTTCAGGAAAGCCGAGTGGGATTCCTGACTTTGAGAGGGTGGTCTGTAGGATGCTATAAACTGAAAAGCAATCTTGCCCACTGTTAGTTGCACATGGATGGTCTCCGATACTTCGTGCAATGCCACTAACCTGGAGGTGTGGATATCCTTGATAAATATGGAAACTCCCCCTCCTTTTGTGGTTCGGTCCGGGTTTTGGGGCCAAAAATCATGATATGAGGTATAGCCTGGTAGTGCTGGGGTGCTCTCTGGAGCCTTGAACCAGGTTTCTGTCACTGAACATATATCGATGTTCTCCATACTGAGGAGAGCTTCGAGTGCGTGCATCTTGAGGTTAAGACTTCTGGCATTTAGCAGCATTACCCTTAGTTTCTTGTTCCTTGTGCTGTCTATGGGGGTAGATTTGACTTTTGAGCCTTGCCTAAAAAAGGCACTATGGGGGTGGCAAGAGCCTTTGCCAATATCCGAAAGCCCAGTGGTGACAGGTGCAAGCTGTCCCTAGCGAAGCAACATGGCTTGTCGAGCATGTCATCCCAGGCTGACAGACACTGGATCCCCTTTGAATGACACCAAAATTATAGCCAATTGTTAAAATCGATCATTTTGTCTTTGTACTGTGGCATCATTCTAGGTGAGGGTAAGATGCTGCTCAAGGTCAGGGTCATACCAGCCTGGGCTACATGATCAGAGAGCTCCTCTATGTCTCTTTTCATGTAGTCCAGGGAGGTATGTCTCAGGTCATTCACACCAGCATGTACAATGACTGAGTCATATTTGTATTTGCTTTGGAGTGACCTGAGTGCTTGCGTTATGTGTCGGATCCTAGCACCCGACAGGCAGCTCACCGTGACCTTCTCTTTATTCAGCCTGGTGAGCGGGACGTCAGTGTGTCTGACAATAGAGTCACCTATAACAAGAGTATCAGGTGCGTTATTCAGCCTTAAAGGCTGTGGCTGCTTGGCACACTGACTTTGTGGGTTATGTGTTGTGTGTGTTTTGTTTTGAGGTAGCGTTTGCTTGGATGTCTGCTTTGGAGGTCTCTGTTGCTTAGGTAGATTTTTATTTAGAGCCTCCAAGCATGTTTTTGTGTATTTATGTGTTTGGTTCGCTGATGTGGTGGGACTATGTGATACTGGAATTGTGTTGTGTGAGGTTACCTTCTCCTCCTGACTGGTTACACTAGTTTTAAGATGAGAGAGCTCAGCCTCCAGTTTGGCTAAATAGTTGCATCTCTCACATATATTTGAACCTGTTTGGAGGAGGAGAGGGTTGTCCGTGTACATGAGACAGTTGTAACATTGCCTCAAAATTCCCAGATTCACCAGCTGGACTGGAGAGGAAACCATTGACTGACCTTTGGACATGCTAGAGTAATAGAGAAACTGAATTTAAGACGGACCAATAGAGGACAGGGTAATCATAGAGAGTATAAGAGTAAGTAGTGCTTATGGTTTAATAGTGCTAACTTGTAGGATTACTTAATTGGACCAGTGAAGGGCCTTAGAATGAGAATATGGTGTTTAAATTGAGAGATAGAGCAGTTCTAAGGGAAAAAGTGAAGAGCAGACTTTGTGGAGCCAGGAATAGTTTAAACCCAATTAGGCTAGGCAGCACTGCCCGCTGTTGCGCTATGCACAAAATCGCGCAAAACCGCGCAAAAGAGGGTTTTAAGAGAGGAAGATGAAGGAGTTTTGGAATTGACCCAAAATGGCCAATAAAACTACAGTTTCAAGTCAGTAACCACTCCCACAGGGGCAGGCAGGCTGCTCAATATTTTTCACTGCCACTGATCAACAGAGAGACTTCCCTTTAGCCCAAGCAAAAAATGGCCTCACAGAAACTTACAAACAGTTCAAGAACAGCAAGCCTGTAACTGAACTTTTTTAAATCTCAGAAAAGTGGGAAAAAGCAAGATTTTTTTTTGTTTTTTCAGAGATAGCAGAGGTTCACAAGTATCAACAAGTTATAACAGTGCAGTAAATGACCCCACACAAGAGTGCTAGGCCAAAGACAGATAAAATGCAAGATTTGAGAAAATTCAGTGGATTATAATTCAATCTTAGCTCTTTCGTCCAAACATAAACCATAGACTTCATTAGAGATTTTTATTTACTGCAGTACAGCACTGATTTGTAAAATCTACCAGAAAAACCTAGGTGAGCTAGTGTTTTCACTGTGTGATACCTTAAACCTTCTGTAATAGAGGCCTATGGGATATATGCAAATGACCCCTTAAGGACATCAAGTATTTCAGCTATATGGTTTCCAAATGAACATGCCTTTTTACCTTTTTTTTTAAAAGCCTTTTTCATATTCATCCTGGAAGAACTACAAGTAAAGGGCTTGCTCAGACACTGATGGAATCAAACTATTAATAAGAACCAGCTTCTTAACAACCCACAGTTGTAATCTTCTGCACTTTGGAAATATAGAACCTGACAGCCCAAGAAACCACTAGCTTACCCAAAACAACCTCTAAACCTAAATCTATACTTAAGTACAATTACATACAAACAGTGCCAAACAATTATGCCAAAAAACTGTTGATTAAAATTCTGTGAGCATATTACTTAACAATAGCAATTTAACTTCTTCAGATACTACTATAGGTCAGTCACAAGGTTAGAAAACTTTATTACTAAAGAATGTCTACAATTGTCAAAGAAATTGCACTTGTAAACAATGAATTAATTAATTCAGAAGACTACTTAAAATATCGGCATAATCACGTCACTCACACAAGGCACTGAATTTTGGCTATCATAACATTTCAGTCTTTTCCAAGTACAAAGTGACCATCTCTGCTGTCTAAATCAAAATGTTACAAGAAAGGAAATTCAGAGTTCTTGTGCTTCACACATTCTTTTCAATGTTTTCACAGATCACGTCTATCATGTTTATTTTTGATGGACCTGATGTGTTCCATAATTCTTGCCTTAAGCCTCCTCACTGTCATTCCTATGTAGAATACACTGCACCCATACCACTGGGCATAGTGAACCATACCTTCAATACTACATGCAAACCTTTTTTGACTCCACTAAAATAACCACTTTACTTATCTACCATGTGTTTGCGATTAATCTACAGCATACAGACATGATAATCTGGTCTACCCTCCTTCTGAGTAAAACATAATTGAATGTCTTCTATCTATTGGTTGGGAAACAAAAAGTGCCCAGAAACTGCAAGTCCCCACAATTAGTTTACCCTGTTAGAAAACCTTCCTTCTGTCAATGTAAAAGGCACTGGAATCTCATGTACTCTGACAGTATACGTCTATATCAGAAGATCGAAAGCTAAAAACAGCGAACTCTCTTCTATCGAACTTAAAAATGCGAAACCTTAAAACGTCGAAGGAACAAATCTGATCAAAAAAAAAAAAAAACAATGTATAGGCAAAATAAAGTGGGGGGCTTCACCCCCCCACCCCACCCCAACTTAAATATACCAACTCCGAGATCACACAACAGTGGAGAAAACAGCAAAGTCTGGAGAACAGACCATCGATTTTTTTCCCTGGGAAAAAATTGATGTTCCATGTCTTCGACATTTTCAGGTTTCGCATTTTAAAGGTCAATATACGAGTGTTCGCTAATTTAAGCACTTGCTCTTCTGATAGAAACCTGACAGTATTACTTGCTTTGCCTAAGTTAGGAGAAATAAAGTGCCCACAAACTCCAGGCAGACACAGTTAGTCTTCTTTGGTGGAAAACTCTACCATCTAAAGCTGTGCATGCAGAAGATACTGCGACCTCATGTAATCTGACAGCGTAACCTGCTGCTTTCCCTGGGTTGGATGATATTAAGAGTCTACAAACTACAGGTGGACAAAATTAATCTTCCCATATAGAAAACTCTCTTAGCCTCTAAAACTAATGCTGCAGGCACTCGATGCTTTGTAGTCTCTCAGCATAACCTGGTTTGCCTAGGTTGTGAAACAGAAGCTACCAACAAACTCCAAACAGACACATTTAGACCTCCCTGCCAGAAAACTGCTAGCCTCTACAGCTGTATATGTAGAAGGCACGGGGGCCTCCTGCAGTCTGACAGCATAACCTGCTTTGCCTGGGTAGTGAGAGGAATTTTATATATTATAGACTATTTGAAAACACTTCCGCGGTGGTGCAGTGGTAGCGTTGTTGCCTCACAGCAAGAAGCTCTCCTGTTCGATTCTCGGCTAGAGTGTGGGGAGTGCCTTCTGTGTGGAGTCTGCATGTCCTCCCCGTGGTTGGGTGGGCATTCGAAATACATGCGTAAATGGGCATGCCTTTGTTGAAGGTTGAATGTCGAGCTGGCACCTCAGCATTCGTGAAAATATACTGCCAATCATTAGCAGACCAGAGTTCCACTGTGGCAACCCCTAACTGGGAAAAGCCGAAAGACAACAACATAGACTATTTGAAAACACAGCTGCCTTTATGTACATATTACACTGTGACATTCAAATGCTGTGTCTGTACACTGTAAGGGACTTGGAAGCTCCATTCTAGCCCTTTGGAACATATTGTGTAATATCATAACATTTCTAGGCTGAGAGTTTTCTTATCACCTATTTTGTAAAGCAACATTTTCAAAATATTAAATATTCCACTGTTAATCTTATTTACGGTGAACTGTTAGTGTTTGCAAAACAAACTTCCAGTGAGCACGTGCCCACTGATTGACTTCTGCAGAGCTATGAATTGCAGCCTGTTTCATTCCGCTCCCACCCACATTTCTGGGCACCTCCCAAGTCACTATGCTTACACTACCTTGACTCCACCCTTCACCATGTCACTTTAATTACTTCTCCTCTACTCAGAATGACCACACTCTCTTTAATCCCCACCTCCTCCCCGTGCTATCACTAGGGAACAGGTCCTTAATGCTCTCTCTAAGGCCAAGAACACTGCATCAATGAACCCAGACAACATCCCAGGGTGCATACTAAATAGCGTGAAACATGACCTATCAGGCCGTCTAGAACTGCTATTTAACTGTAGCCTCCAAACAGGCTTCATGCCTCATGAATGGAGAACAGCAGCAGTCATCCCTCTGCACAAAGGTGGGTCATCTGCAGACCTGGAAACTACAGACCCATAAGTCTCTCTAGTCGTATATGTAAAGCCATGGAAAGAATTATCATTGAAATGATCAATAGTGATATAGTAAACCTCCAGACACTAGACACAAGAGAGTTTGGTTTCATCAAAGACAGGTCATGCCTACTCAACCTGGTGAACTTCTTTGAGAAGGTCACCAAAGCAATGGATGAGGGAAAAATAGTTCACACTACCTACCTTAATCTGGCCAAGGCATTTGACACAATACCCCACTCGAGCATTATTGACAAACCCAGGAGGTTAGGTACAACCCCATATGTCACCCAGTGGATAGCCAACTGGCTTACAGACAAGAAATGCATAATAGTATCATTCGGGAAGTCATCCACCCATGGTAACTATCATATTGACAACACATCCCTTAGAGTTTTCCCAGTAGTCAGGAATGTAGGAACACACATAGACAGTACACAGTCTTTTGACTACCATGTGTCTACAGTAGTCAGGAAATCATTCTGTATTGCGCAGCTTATAAACAAATGTATGGCATCTAAGTCCAAGGAAGTCATTGTTCCACTGTATTCGGCATTCATTAGACCTGTCACTGAGTATAATGCCCCTTTGGTATGTACTTAATCAGGCATATCCACCAACTGGAACATCCACAGAGGTTCCTCACTAAAGGAATACAGGGAGTAAGTAAAATCCTATGTAGACTGCCTCAAGGCCTTGTCCCTGTACTATGTCTCCTACAGGCTGTTGAAGGCAGATCTATGCCTGGCATACAGAACATTGTTAGACCCTGCTCTAATGGACCTCCTGCATATCCGCAGAGCAAACAGCACCAGAAATACCCATTCTAAAAACATAAACCTTGCCTGTGATATAAATAGGACCTGCTGGAGAGACAGGTATTTATTAAAGAGACTACCCAATCTCTGGAACAGGTTCTCCATTCATGTGAAGCACATTTCCTCCCTAACCCAATTCAGGTGCAACTTGGACAATTGGATGGGGAACAGGAAATTCATCTGGTTTGGCACCTATGTCTCTAATGGACACAGGCAACCTATAAATGGTTCATCTCCCAGGCCCCTTCTTATAAATGTTTCATCTCCGAAGCCCCTGCTTACACTTATCAATGGTATCAGAACTTGTCAGACATTTGGGATGCATGGTTAGCCTTAAAAAGGCCCGTGTGCTCATTAGCCTAATAAACACCTGTGAACCTATGGACTAAATCTAACAAACCTACCAGAAACTATCCTAGAACTATCTAAAATAGGGTTGAAAAAGAAGCGGTTTCAACAATATATCTTAATAGTCAGAGAAAAAAGCTATCCAAAGAATACAGTATGTCAGAGCTCACTGTCCACAACCCAATCATTATGGCAGCAAATGAGATCTGAAAACACAGTCCAACAGTAGTCTTATGGATAGAGGAGGTAAAGCTCTGAGTCTGAAGATTTTGAATATGGCCTGTGTCATATCCAATAACCCACAGAATGAGACTGGATGGATAAACACTGGATACCTACTTTTCTACACTGGGAAACATAAGAAGGCAAATAAACTAATCTTTGTCACCTATATTCAGTCAAATAAAATAATTGCAAAACTCTATTTACTTGTATTCTAATTTGGTGCAGATAAAGAACCCTTCTCAGATACCTTCAGCAATCTGTTAACTACTTCAACATGTTTCTCAATACTCAATTCCCTTGTCCCAGGTAGCAGAAAAATGTTTACCATAAAGCATCACCATGGCTTACACATAAAACAATGCAAAAAAAAAATAAATAAAGATCTTTAGAGGTAAGGCCTGGCACAAATGGAAAAAGTTGAACACTCCTGGCAGCCAGCAACAATAGATCCCTTAGAAACACAGAAGAAAGTTTAGTCACAAAAAACAAAAGAGCTTACTATACAAAAATACAAAATACCAGCAAGAGTAACTGTAAACAGTTTGTAAAAACAGAAACAATGTAACACATTCAGCCACAAAATCTCAACCACCACCCCCATGAAACGGTTCTACCTGACATAGTCGAAACCACACAACACCGACAACCACATCACCGACACCACATATTCGACAGTCCATAAACACGAAACCACACATAACCGACAACGAAATAACCGACGGTACACAAACACGAAACCCCATACACTGCACACACCACAATAACAATTGAAAACAAAACACATCCCCATTCCACAAACCACACACACAACACAAGCACACCAAAATCCTTACAAGCCCACACTAAACCTTACCCTAACCCTAAGGTCCGTCACTATCGCACACTTACCTACCCGCTCCTAACCCTAACTCACTTAACCCGCCCTATCGCTCCTAACCCTAACTCACTTAACCCACCCCTATCGCTCCTAACCCTAACTCACTTAACCCACCCTATATCCCTAACCCTAACTCACTTAACCCACCCCTATCGCTCCTAACCCTAACTCACTTAACCCACCCCTATCCCCACAGACCGTCAATCTCCACACTTACCTGCCACAACGTTGAACACTCCTGGCAGCCAGCAACAACAGCCTTCCCTTAGAAACACAGAAGAAAGTGTTGTCATCCGTCGTGAGTCTTCTGCATTGTCGATGTTCAAAATGCCACTCGCAAGCCGGTCTTCTTCACTTCGATCTTCTGAAACAGTTCGATGTAACACTTCTGCGCTGTCGACGAAGTCAGGTAGAACCCATGAAACACATTACAGCATAGCTTGCTTAATAAAGTATCATTTCATAAACTACAGCTCCACAAAACCTAACCCCATCAACCTTTCTACAACAGGGTTGTGATGACTTGTGTTATCAGGGAGAGCTCCTGCATCTTGTATATTGTCTAGTTTGGCTATTAGAATCTAGTCTAGAATACTTTCTTTATTGGTGGATCTGTCTGTTGTAGTAGTGTTGTTGATTACTTGTGTGAGGCTGTATAAGTTTATACTATTTGTGCATTTATGGTTGTTTCATATTCTAGATTCACACCACAGTACCTTTCACTACAAACAGTGCTTGTACAACATAGCAAAAAATATTACCTAAAATAATATCAACCTACCAGATGGTTTATCAGGTGAGTATTTAAAAAGTAGCAGCAGAATCCAGTGTCTGTCATATTGCTATCCTCATAAACAAGTCAATAACCAAACAATATGCCCCGCAAATTTTTGAAAAAAAAGGTTCTATCACCCCCATTCATAAAAAAAGAATTCCAGTAGAGATCACAAACTTCCAACTATTTGCTATACTGTCTCCAATATCAAAAATACTAGAAAAATGTATACAAAAACAATTTCTCAACCACATACTGCATAATAACAACGTTCCCCCACTCAGCATGGCTTTTGCCTTCGCTATAGTACAGAAGCCGTTCTACTAACAATTCTGGACACAGTAAATCAACAATGAAATCTTGGAAACCCATTCACTTCATTATTCTTAGACTTATCAAAAGCACTAACAAAAAAACATAAGCTGATTAAGCAATTAACAATGCAAAAAATTGCATGCAATATGATGGCAACATTCTCAGTCATCTTTCAAACCAAAAACTGTCAAGTGTCTCACAATGATACATTTAGGGCCACACCTATTAACATATTTACACGTAATATGTACAAAAGCTTATCCACCCCCTTCCTTGTACAAATGATTCCACTATCATCTGCACATGCGAAACACCTAACCCAGCTATGCAAAACTGCACAATACCTAAATGAATTCCAGTTAAACCTAAACACTAAAAAATGTTTGCATTAAAGCCACCAAAACAAAAACAACCCACTAACCCCACAATTACACCAACAACAGACTCCATAACTGAGCAAGTGTCTCATGCAAAACTACTTGGCATCATCACAGAACAACTAAAGTGTGACTAGCAAACTGACTATGCTATAGCAAAGCCATTGAGAAGCTAGGTATGCTATATAGACCAAAACCTTACCTAATAGCACAGGTAAGTTGCTCAACAGCTAGAGCAATCTTATTTCCTACTCTGCCCTATGCCTCAACACTCCTAATCTGCCTAAAGAAAACCAAAATCAGTATAAGAAAATTGCAAAATTTGTAGCTAACCTTCATGACAGAGTATGCCACATCCAGGTTCTAAAGATGGTCATCTGACTAGATCACTAAAACAACCTCACCTTTACATAGCCTGAGGTTATTCACAACACACTCCAAAACCCAACAAATGCCCCCTCTACACCATCTAGTCCAAACCTACAACCCTCCAAGACTCTGAAGATCACAAAATAAATACCTATTATCCACTGCTTAAACATACAATCACTCAGGTCATTCCAGATACTCTGGCTACATAAGACTGTGATCACGTATGGCATTGTGAAGTGTTCCTGAAATCAAACTCCATAGCAACAGACCACAGAACAGAGCTTAGAACAAATTCCAGTACATCATCATTTATGCAACTAAAAATGTACCCAAAAATGCACTTGTTAGCATTAGAAAACAATTTAAAACTGAATAGTATTGGACTTACTTTACTTGCTAACCATCTTTTCCCACCACCTCATCCATATAACAATCCTTATCATAACATACTAATGCACAATCATAATATACACTCTTCCAGTTTCCACAACTCTGTCACTCATCCTTCCCTTGAATATTTCTCATAAACCACTGATACACGTGTACCTGAGTCTATACGATAGTGTTCCCTAGTACCGCATGCTGATACGCGTGTACCTGATTCTATACTATAGTGTTCCATAGTACCTCCCACTATACATGTGTACCTGATTCTGTACTATAGTGTTCCCTAGTACCTCCATAAAAATAATATTTAACAACTATTTCTGTATTGTGTATGTTGGTATTGTGATTTATTTCAGCTGTAACATTGCTTGTTACAAAGTGAACCTTTTTTGCACACTGTAAAAAACCTACAACTGTGTCAACACAGTATTACTGTGTACTAATTTCTATTTAAAAAACTTTTAACTCAATAATTTTGTCACTATGAATATGACTGCACTTCCAAACTAAATGTACTTTTCCACTTTCATTGTTGTGTAACTGAAGGTTTTCTCCCCAAGCTGCCTCTGAAAAGGTTCCTTAGAGTTGATTCATTGACCACCCCCAAATGCAAAAGTGCCTTTCTTATTATTTTTCACATTTCTGTAAGAATGAATCCCACTTTTTCAAAAAAAGTCCTTTAAATTCCTTGACCTTGTATTTCTAAATGCAGGTTCAGTATCCAAACATTTGCTTAATAATTTATTACCTAAAATTACATTCCAATGCTTTTTCACTACATTTTAATCAAATATGAATTTATAGTGTATTGAATATCCTTAATCAAAACATCTTTCATAATAAAACAGCCCTTGCATAGTAAATCCAAAGAAAGGTTTACATGAAAAGCCTGGTGATCTGGGTGTAATGCATTCTATATAGAAATGACAGTAAGAAAGTGTGATGATGTGAAGTAGTGCCAGCTGTGCCAGAGGAAGTAGGGCAGTGCATGCGTAACATATGCCAACATACCTAGCTGGAGTTTTGAAAAGAATTATATGTCATTTGAATATCAAACTGATTTGTACAGATACTTGTGTTAAAATGTATTTGTAAAGTTGCTTGTGTTAAAAATGTATCAACAGTGGGTCCTGTTGGACAGAAAAGAAATATACATGTATGCCAGACTGTATTGTTGTAACTAATAAAATGTATATATTTTAACAGATGATAGTGGAAATGAAGAGGTTAAGTTCAGCCCAGATAACCTTAAGAAAAAAAGCCCGAAACTAAATGACTTGGTTTAGGCCGTAAATATTTTATCTCACAGGTCTGAATGCAGCCAGAGATGCAACGTCTGTGAAAAGCCTGGGCTGGGATCCTGTTCTGTTGTCCTTAGTGGCAAACTAATTGCTACCTTGGGCTGCCAGAGAATGGCTTGTTAGTTTCTGCAGGAAGGGTGGAAGTGTTGGAATTGTTTTACAGATTCCAGATGCAGTAATAAACATTAGCTAAAGTTCTATGTATGTATTATGACACATCAGTGCCAGATCCTGGCTCAGTTTCTAGTGAGAGGGTACTGTGGGAATTACAGAGTCAGGTGACCAGATGTAATGTCATCCTGTAGCCAGGATTGAAATTGTATTTGAATACTAGTGACAGATGTAAGGTGTGTACTTTTTTTTGGGCCTGACAAGACACTCATCCACTTTCATCTTGCCTTGCTTTAGTAAATAACTAGGGAATCATAATTCTTCAGTCAGTTCGGAAAAATATAGTGATATTAGCTAAATGTTTTTTTCTGTATCTGTCTGACTCTTTCCATCTTTGTTTTTTTTAAAAAAAAAATAAATATATATATATATATATATATATATATAGAGAGAGAGAGAGAGAGAGATTTCCTGTGATTGAAACGCTGGTGTTTATTGTAAACAGATGTTCAGTATTTAATGTTTTCTGTATTATTTATTATTAAATACATGTAAACTTTTCATTGTGACTGGTCTTTAGAAAATATTTAACCTTTGAGAGTACGTGCATTTATTTGGTGGCACCATGGCTCCACGTGCCTGAAAATCGTGTTGCTTAGTTAAACACAGCCATCTGTATAAGTATTAATTTTATTAAGTGCAATTGGGTACCCTGGTAAGAGCCTTAAGGTAGCTGGCTTCAGGTGTTCTGGTGGCAGTAAATCTACCTTGTAGTCTGGGTGGAAGTGGCAGAGCAGGTAAGCTATGCCAGCCTTTCCAGGTGGGGGTGTGTGTGTTAGTGAAAGTCAAAGAGAGTGTGTGTGACAGCTACTTTGATCAGGGAACACTAAGAGCAATGAGTTTACAGAGATGGTGGAGGAGGACTTGGCTTGGAGCTCCTGGCTAAGGACTCAGCTCTATAGTGATCAGTGGGGAGTCTTATTTGGGGCCCGGAGAGGAAGCCCAGCCCCAGGACTGGAATGTGCATTCTCAGTGTGCTCTTAAAGGAAATTGCACTTGGTGCAGAGGACTGCATCTGAAAATACTGCGGGTGTCTATTTTTCTCACAGTGAACATTCCTTACCAGTGTCAGTAGTCAGGATTGAGGCTTCTTGAATTTGATTTCTTGAAATATACTGTGTTAGACAACAAAAGTTATAAAAGGCTGAAGTTTTAAAACAGTTGAAATTCAGTTCCGTGTGTAAACCAGGTTTGAATGACATAATTAATCGGAATTATTTTTTAAAGTAGACCATTCAATTATTAACTACTTTTTTACAAGTGCAGTTTTATTAATTGTAATTCCCATGTACTATAATTCTCAAGAAAAGTTACTTTACATACTTTATACACTACTTACACAAAATATATACGCAGCCCCATATAAAACAATACCATTCATCAAAAAGAAATTGCTAAAAATTAAACCTGCTTGCATTCAAATTAAAAGGTACACAAAAAGAGCGAAAAATCCCCTCTGCAAAAAGTAATCACAAATAGCCAAGCAAAAAGCAGCATTTCAAGCAAAATAAAATGAATGTTAGCTATCTGAACTAAGTAAAACTGAATAAATAAGTATAACTAAGCTATAAAAATAACTCTGACATAATCTTCAATACACTATCAAAATGTTTCTTCTACAGGTGGTTGAGGTGAAATTCCTCAAGTGTCAGTTGCCTGAACCAAAAAAAGCAGAGGAATTTAATGTAAATTGCTGTTTTTCACATTAAATCGTTGTTGGTGCTATTTCTAAGTGTGCTCTGGCAGTCATTCCCTTCTTTAATGAAACTTCTCCCTCTTTCAAGTTTGTATAACTGTGAAGTTCATATATAAAGGTTCAGGGGCTGTAAGGGGCTTGCCTCCTACATCAGAGGGCAATTCGCATTAAGTTAATTTTATCACTTATCACTTACTTATGCTTGTGGTTTTGCAGTTAGGCAATCCAAAGTAGAACGTACTAAAATTAATAAAAAAAAAAAAAAAAACTGACTGTCAAAAAGTAATTAAAATTCCTTAAAAATTAGTAGCACAAACTCAGGCAGTTAATTCAGCATCCTGTGGTTTTGCCACTAATCATAAAATTTGTTCCATAAAATCATGGTACAAGATTTTTCATTTATCATAAAGCGTACATCCTATATATTCCGTGTGTATGTGTATGTGTGAGTGCATGTGCGTTTGTGTGTATGCGTGTGTGTGTGTGTGTGTGTGTGTGTGTGTGTGTGTGTGTGTGTGTGTGTGTGTGTGTGTGTGTGTGTGTGTGTGTGTAGGGTGGGCCTTATGCTTGTAAGGGCACTCTTTACCTATCTATTTTATAGCAATATTTCCTTTCCCTAAAAATAATTAAATGCATAAACCTTCCCTTCTTAAGCTGCTTTCAAGGGGAGGGTGGCTCCAGCTGTCTTGCCATTCCAGTAACGTCTTACATTATCTTAAACTTTGCACAGTCAGACTATGCAACATACAAATATAGGTGCAAAGCTGACTCAAAAAGGTTTTAATGACCCAGGAATTAAAATCAAGGACATTCTGTGTAATTGTGACTGGAGATGAGAAGGAATAGCATGGTATCAGTGAGATACGTGTCATAATAATGTTTACAGTAATGCTGTTGGCAGCAGTGGCGGCTGGTGACTTCAAATCAAAGGAGGGCTGCAGGAGACAGCTGAATGGGTGGGGTCAATGGGAATGGGTGTGGCCAACTAGAAAGGGGAGGAGATTTGCTCAAAACCACAAAAACTGTAACTTTAATTAAATACTCTGCCCTGGGTGCCAAACCATCATTATGAGAGTCCAATCAAGACAAAATGAAGTGTAGAAGAAAACACATATTTCAATCCATTGGCTGCATGACAGCTTACTTAATATCTAGATGGAAACAAAAAGGTTGTGAGGCATGAAAAAATAAATTACTTTTTAAATACATTACTGGAATGCTAGTCATAAACAAGTAGCACTCAACTCAAACCACTTCTCCTTGTACGCCAGTTCTAATTATAATTTATATTCAGCTTTATTAAAGTACCAAGTAATATGCTGAAAGTAGCAATCTCTGTGATACCCCCACTTGTAAAAATGTTTCTTATCCAAAAAAGACCTGCTGCCTGACAACAACTATCTACTTGCTTCATGGGGAAAACATGATCAAAGTAAAAAATGAAAAGCAAACAGGAAACAAGCTCAACATACATTGCTTAAAGGATTATTGCACACTATATGGACCACACATGATAGATTGGCATTCTGTTTAGTTTGCAGGTAAAGCCTGTAATGAGCTCTTAAAATAATGTAATCCTGTCCTTTTATTACAAATACTGTCATATGCATTTCAATACCCAATGTTTATATGTTATCTAGTTATGTAAGTATTCTCTGCATAGCAACAACAGAAAGGCTTTCAATGTTGGCAATTCTTTAACAGCATGCTTATTAAAACTTACTTGCATCTTACAATCTCATACAAGCTTACCAGAGTCATTAAAGCACTGCTACTTAAACATAGAGCAAAAGGCACTTTCTGAATAATAATAAGCATAAATCAACAGTATAAAAATATGACAGAAACCAGAACATTCTGCAAAATCAAGGACAGATGAAAAGCCATTGTAGTACTTGTGTCTACCTTGGATGGGGGGATAGTCTGCACATTTACACTGCATAACTACTCCTTGCCTTGCTTGGACACATCCAGAGTCACTACATGGGGGAGTGGGGTGCAACAGGTATGTCACAATTTGAAATGTCTCTGGCTGACTAAGATGGTCCTGACACATTTGTCATACCTCTCAACCTCAGAGCAAGAAATCTGGACAAAACCATACATAGAAGTGGGACAAAGGCCCAAAAATAAAGACAATTTTTAAATATTGCTCTTATAAACTTAGAAAGATAATAGAATAGTAGGTCTTGCATTAGTATGAATTTTCTGAAAGGTATGAAATCTGAAACTGAAATGTCTGTCATTATTTTCTAACTTCAGTCTTTAATGATTTGCCACTAATTTGCCAAAAAAACACAATTTTATGAAAAATGGACCAAATATGTGATTCAAAAATATAAAATAGCCACACAATACAGCTGGGAACCTGTCAAAGAATGGACACTTTTTGATATTAGTACTGCTAACTTGAGCAGCTGACAAAATAAAAGAATATCAAGAAAAGGCTTCCCTGCACGGAGGAAGTTGCATGGCAAAGGAGTAATACATAGTAATAAAAAATAGCCAGCAACAAGTTTGCTGTGAGTGATAATATTATTTTTTATTAATAATAATAATAAGACTGCATCAAACAGACCGGTTTCGGCCTGGAATTAACCTGGCCTTCTTCAGTGTTGAAATAAAAGTAATCTGTAACTGATTATTACAGTTATTTATTAATTGTAATCCCTCCATGGTTTCTTCCAAAATTGCCACTTTGGAGGGATTATTAGGGAACGAGCAACATTTTGAGCCAAAATCGGGGACAGTTGAGAGGTTTGGATATGCCTAATTCTATAAAACAATTTATTTGCATGTACCTCTCAACCTGTTAATGCAGGAAATCTGGACAAGGTCAAATATATGGGGGGGGACATAAAAACAGTACTAAAAATTGCTCTTATATAAACTGAGACAGTTGATCGAATAACAGGTCTTGCTTTAGCATGCATTTTTCTGAAGGTTATGAAGTCTGAAACTCAGTCTCTGTCATTATTTAGTGACTTAATTCCTAAATGATTTGACAGAAAACCACAAATTTTATGAGGAACAAACGAGAAATAAGAAGCAAAAATCTATTCATTCTGCAAAAATATGGGCAGTTGAGAGGTTTAGTTCAGCCGGGACTGTCTTTGAGTTTGCTGCCCTTCCCCCCTCAAAAATCATGGTCGAATGGAGCTTCCCCCCCCTACAGCCATTCCAATGAACCATTACTTGGCTATTTCACCCCATTTACCATAAACACTAATGTGCATACTGCTGTACTTCTGCGATGATTTGGACTTCATTTAAAAGTTTTATTTTGCATTTTACAGCGCAAACACTAATAGATATCATATCTGCTAAACAAAGCAATGCAGTCTCACAATGAGAACAGACTTAGCATTAAAACTTCTCTGTCTTTGAAAACTCACAATCACTGAAACAGCATTGAAATCCACATTCAAAGAAAATACATTTTGCCAGTGGCAGATTAACTTTGGGTTTGGGCTGTTTTCAACAGGCTCCTTGCACACGAAACATACACATGCTCTTTCATACACCTTCCTGATTGTATTAAATTATATTCCTTGTACAATACAGTACAGTTTTAGAGGGTGTTTTAAATTTATTGTTTTGAAATTCTTCCAGTAAACAATATAACAAAATGCATGCACCAGTAATAATAAAACTGCCCAATTCAGAACATTTCCATCATAAAAGTCTACTCAAACTTCTACAGTCCACTAGTATCAGTACATATGCACAATCTCTGAAGAAGTAAAAGTTATCTAAATAATTCCACATTAAAGAGATCTGTAACTAATGAAGAGGTTGCTGCTAGCAAACAACTTTGTATTTCATTGTTTCATCTACAAATAAAGTGCCAGTTACCCTTGAGGAATACATTGTCTATCTTACACTAAAAAAATGATAAGTTAGCAATAGGGAATGGATGGCAAACTGATAGGTTCATAGTTACTAGGTATCTTCGCATCCACCTCTTTTGCAACATAGTACAGTATCAGCAATGCATCTATCTACTGTGGGAGTAGAACCCACAGCCTTCTGCATCAAAAGCAAGTATACTACCTGTTATACTATTAACAATGCAAGCAGACTCAGCATAAGCAGCACTAAACTTGTGCTCCCCTGCAGCTCTCAGCTCCTTGTAAAATCTACTCACTCAGTTGTATCTCTGAACTTTGCAGCACAAAGAAATCTGGAAAAAGCCAAAGTTTATTGTGGGGGGGACAAAAGCCCAAAAACCAGGGACACATTTTAAACATTGCTTGTATAATGTTGGAAAGTTGCTAGAATAAAATGCTGTGTTACCACCATACATTTCACTGCCAAGCCTTAAACCCAGGACCCTGTGCAAAACAGTCAGAGCAACATACCACTATGCCAAATCAGCTGTTTTGTGAAAGAGGAAGACGGAAAATTAAATGGCTACCATTTAGTGAATTCAGTTCTCACCATAGCACACCTGTCAACCTCTTAGCACAAAACACCTGAACAAAGCCAATAATAGGTGAATACAGCCCCCAAACATTGAGTGAATTCAGTTCTCACCATAGCTCTCAACCTCTTAGCAAAAACCACCTGGACAAAGCCAGTAATGGGGGAATATAGCCCCCAAACATATTCAGTGAATTCAGTTCTTACCACAGCTTTCAACCTTAGCACAAAATCTGGATGAAGCCAATAATGGGGGAATACAATCCCAAAAATAGGGACAAATTTCAAATATCCATCTTATACACTTAGAAAATTGCTAGAATAAAACCTTTTGTGTTACCATGCACTTTCTGAAGAATATGAAGTCTGATATTCAAATGCGTGTCATTTTTAACATTTGTTAACCAGGAAAGTCTGACTTGGAACAAAAGATAATTTTTAGCAGAGGCCCAGGGAGAAACACTCCAGACAGACACATGTCTTTGTAAGATGGGAGGACACTAGAGGAAACAAAAACAGAGAGGACATACAGACTCCACAGAGAAGGTAAGGCACCCCAGACAAGAATCAAACCAGCAAACATGCAGCTGTCAGGCAACAATGCTACCACTGCCCCAATGCACTACTGGCTTTGCAAGGACACAAAAATACAGAAACCACAGATTTTATGAGGAACAGAACAATTATGAGGGAAAAATCTGCAACATTTTTACAAATGGTGGTGGGTAGGGAATTCAGGCTCTTGTCACCTGGGCCCAGGGTTCAAGCCTTATTCTCTACCCACCACCATGTAGCACCTGGGGCATTTCACACACAGACACACAAACACACACACACACACACACACACACACACACACACACACACACACACACACTACCTGGGACAGGTCCGTTCATTGCAGCACTAAATCCTTCTATAGCTTTGTTCATTGGAGCAGTAGAAAGCCCCGCAGGATGTCCTTCCCCGATGAGACTCCCAGCCTGTCGACATTGCAGTCCAAGTCCGATCCCTTTCCAGTGACAGCCTATGCAGTTACGACTGCATAGACTTCTGGGATCTCTGCACTTGAATGCTTCTTAATCCGGACTGCTGCTCAGACAGTCTGCGCATGCTCCAGACTGGTTCAGCAGCAGTCTGGATATCAGAAATGCTGCTAGTGTGCATGTGCGAAGGTCCGCTACTTGCGATCATTTTTTTATTTTCTTTCTTTGTATTTTATTTTATTTTATTTTACTTTCTATTACTTTCTTTCTTTTTTTTTACAGCTGGGGGGGGCTGCAGTCCGGCAGTCCAATAGCATGGGCCGCCCCTGGTTGGCAGTAATCGACCAGATGTTTTTGTCAATTGTTCTGGCTTACTGATTTGTGTGCCCAGTTGGGATGAGGAGAATGGCATGATGAGAAATATTATTACCCTTTTATTAATAATGTTATCAGTGATCAATCAAATATTTTGGTCAATATGGCTTTGTGATTTGTGTGGTTAGTTTGGTTGACGGGAATGATTTGATGAGATAAGTGTTATTACTGTTTTTACAGTAATGCTGGCAGTGATCAACAAGATATTTTGGGCAATGTTTTTTGGGCTTTGTGATTTGTGTGAGCATTGGGGATGAGGGGAATGGTGTGTTGAGATAGATGTTATTACTGTTTTTAGAACAATGGTGGCAGTGATAAACCAGATTGTTTGGGCAATATTTTTATGGATTTGTGATGTGTGTGGAGCAACTTGGACTGGATTACTTTACTGTATGGCAACTTGTCTGTGTAGACTGTGGAGGGGAAATAATATTATATGGCCATCAGATGTAGTTATAACTGCTGTGTGAGGGTTGGTTGGATGAATGTAACTGACATTCTTGTCTTTACTCAGTTTAAAGAGTTACTGCCTGGATTCGAAGAACTAATGTACTTTTGTGAGAAGTAAGCTGTACTACTTAACTGGACAGTGGAGATCCACACAGTAGATATAGTTGCTGTGGCTGTCTTCTGTGAAAGAAAATGACTGGTTGCCTGATGTTGTTTGGTTATTATTTTGGCTTTGTAGGAGTAATGTTATTATGTGAAGCAACATGTAATATTTTAATGTGTTGCAACTGTTTATTTGGATCAAAGGTGAAATGTGTTACACTGTTATCATCTTTTATCACAATCAGATGTCTGAATTGTACTGAAAAGTGGCTATAATTGCTTGATGGGGATTGTCTAGATGAAAGTAGCTGACCCTATTGTCCCTTGCTCATTTTAACAGTCATCTCTCAAAAAATAAGGGATAAATTCATCACAGAATACTCAGACCTTCAGAACATCTGGGGATTGCTGGACCCCGTATACACCAAAACATACACATGGGTTTAGTAATCATCTTTGCCATGAACCCTACCTAGTCCAAAACCAGCCCTGCTTGAGGGTGTAGATAGAAGGTTGCTGTACTTGAGTGGGACGGCTGGTGACATTGTCATTATTTCCTCACAATGTTCAGTGGGGTGCACAGAGGGTCACTATAGCTTGTATTGGAGCACTGTACTGTTTCTCGAAATAAGAAATTGGAAATATTATTCTAACCATTTTTTCCTCATAATCAAATGCCTTATGCATTCACAGATGGCTATCCTTTGGGGGAGAGTAAATAAGCATACTGTTTATATATGTTTGGCAGCAAATATGTTATATTATATTTGTTTTGTTTTTTTAGTTTTGTCCCAGTCTGACATGAGAAGGATACGCAGAATGTGGCAGTCTTTTGGGGAGTAGGCAGTGAGGAGGCATACTGTGTATAAATATGATAATAGCAACTTGAAATATAATTGTGGGCATTTGTGTCTTAATTTTAATCCTAATTTAACACTAGAGGGGGATGCAGAGAAAGTGACTACCTATTTTAAGGTAGGGTGTGGGGAGTGAAACTACCAAGATATAATATGTGTATCTTCACAATCATTCGTATTCTCAGTTTTGAGCATGAAAACTTGGATACAATTTATTTCTTCCTTGAAATAAAAAAAGTAAAATTGAGTTTCTTTTCTATATGCACCTCAGAGCATATATAACCCCATGGCTTCTAGATGCCTAGTAATCCTCAGACCACCATCTTAATTTGGTTATTACAGGGTAGTTCTGGTCAGTTAGGGTATATTGAAAGGATGCAGGGAAAAGCAAAGCTGAAAAGTAACAATGGGTTTCTTTCCTTAATATTGTTTTTTTCTCAGGCCATCACTGGATGTAAAGGTTGCATAAAAACTTCCAAACTATATCTCAGAGCATCTAGAAAACTCATGGCTTCCCCTGACTTTCTACTACATTTATTACATTGTAGTCTTGCTCAGTTATGATGTGTTGAAGGGATTCTGGATAAAACAAAAGCTGAAAAATAACGCTAAATTTCTTTCCAAATTTCTTTGATCATGTTTTTGTTCAGCCAGTCACTGGATAAAAAATGCTGTTTAAAAGAACTCTAAAATGTGCCTCACAGCATCTAGAACCCCTATGTCTTCAGTGGGGGGTTGTGTCCACCTGACCTCCAGTTTAATGCAGTTGTTTCCTCCACAGTTATCAGAGTGTAGTCTTTTTTATATAGAACATGTTAGATGAATGAATTAATAACTGCAGGGAAAAATGAAGAGAAAAACAAACTGTGAGAAAAAGGAAAGAAAAAATTTCGTCCAAATAACTTAAATAAGAGCACATGTTTTTCTCTCTCTTTCACTTTAAGTGATGTGAGGAAAAAAGTGTATTTTTGGATCTCACACTCACACATGACAAGGATTACAACTGTTTTTACAGTAATATCTGCAGGAAAAAACATTTTTCTTAACTATTTGACTGTAGTAGTTAACCCTTACATTTTATGAAATGCAATGTCATTACAGGTCAGTTTATTAGACTGAGACTGTTAATTAGTAATGACCAAATGTTTGTGTTAGAAAAATATGTATTAATGTGTGTATTAGTAATATGCTTAGTGCATTCAGAGCCTAAAAGAGTTAACACATTTATTCTATTTCATGCTGCATAAATCTGTACAAACTGCAGTTGCTTTCTGACCTTGTATTGTCAGCATAATCTTGCTTGTGCTTTGGAAATTTACTGAGAAGCAGATGATTTCTGCTTGTGTTAGGAAAATAATGAATAGAACAATATTGCTTATATGAAACTCAGACAAGAAGTTCCACTGTGCTATGAGAACATACACAGCTGTAGAAGTTATAGATAATTAGTATAAAGCCTGCTTGAAAATATGAACTGCAATCAGCATTTGCTTGTATCTGAATTAGAAGAGTACCTTGAAATGTAACACTGTACAATAGACGCTTGTAAACGGATTAATAATCACCAAGGCCAGGTTGTTTTTCTGAAAAGTTTCTCACAAATCTAGTCATGTCAGCAGAAAATCTGAAGTAACACCTGCTGTAGTACAATGCTTAAAGTTGTGTTTGATTACGTCAGCTTAGAAGGCCATGTCTTGTAAAACAGTATAAGAATGAACATACTTCCTGTTAGTAGTTAGACAAATCCTTGTATTTGCATGTTTTTGTCTCCTTGCTGCAAGTAAATTAAAGTGCCTTAACTGAACCTTACGTGTATTGATCTTTGAAGTTTTTTCCTTTGACAGATTGGTCCTTCGGACCAGAAACCTTCACTTCGCCTCGGATCAGACAGGCCAGGTGGCTTGAAACCGTACGGGGAAGAAACCACATCGGTTCTTCTTATTTGAAAACTCCTCCGACTGAATTGTCGTACAAAAGAGGCCAGCCACTTTTTGATCTGCGACTGAAGGATGGGTTTACTCGAACCAGGTGATCAATCACGAAGGCTCAGATAAGGTGAATCCACCTTCTTTTTTCTGTTTTAGATCAGGGACTAGATTTGAATTTGTTCTGTTAGAGACTTTGTTTATAAGTCAGGGACAGAAAGATTACTGTCTTGTCATAGATCAGGGAAACAGAGCAGGTAGGCAGTCATTCTGAAGAGATTATAAAAACATCCGTGGTACCACGTTAAAAATAAGGTGTTACATAACGATTAAAAGGGTAGAATAAAATGGGTAATAATTGTACAAAAAGGTCCCAAAAAGCCGCCGTTAACCGAAGACGCAAAATACATGCAGTCACAGCGTGCTGATAATATTAAATACTACTCAAAATGGGTTAATAAGTATGAATTTGATGGTAAATTAGAAAAATCCTCGCTTGTCAAACTTGTCAGACAGCTTAAAACCGATTCTAAAGGTTGGATAAAAAAGCAACGTCAATTAGGAATTCCTCAGGCATACAGGTGGATTGAGGAAGTAAACCGAAGGGAACAAAAGAATAATAATTCAAAAGCAATGTTTTTAGATAAAGAAGACAATAACTTAGTAATAGCATCAGCCCCTCCACCTCCCTTACCAGAATATGAGGCAAGTGAATAAGTTAGTCCACCCCTGCGATATCCTGCTGTCACTGTAAGTAGAGACACTACAAAAGCAACACCGTTTATTAGAGATCCCATCGAGATCAGGTCTCGAACACGGGCAGGAAACTCAAAAGGGGACATTGAGTTATATCAAATGGGTAGAAATCCACTATTTATGAGTGAAGAAGAAGAAATATGCCCACTTATAGAAGTGCCTAATCCTCAGGCAGGGCAAGAAGGTCAGGACCCAACTATTCTAGTGTATAGACCCTGGACTCCGGAAGACATCTGGAAAGCCACTGAGGAAATTCCCCATCCAAAAGTTAATTTTAGAAAGTTCTTAGAAGATTTGCAAGGAACGAGGCTGAGTTATAATTTAAATGGAGAAGAGGTAGAAAAAGTAGTCAGACAAATTGTGGGACCAGATTGGCACATGATTAGTGGCGACTGGAATCCCTGTGATATTGCGCTCAGGCCCCTCCCACATAGCAGCGCAGAATTAGACAACAGAGTGAAAGGTCTTACAGACCGAATCTCTGAGAAATGGAAGCCTAGGGCAGACAGGACTTGCATTAATCAATGCATCTAACAGGAAGGTGAAGCTATTGACAGGTATTATGCCAGACTATTAGAATGTTTTAATAACCATTGTGGAATGTAGGTTCCTGAAGATCAGACACATGATTCCCCATATGAGCAGCAGCTAAAGAATGCATTTCTGAAAGGCAGTATTGCACCCATCAGCAGCTTTATTACAAAACACATGGTAGATCATCGTACAAGCAGGTTACAGTCATTGCTTGAGTATGCTAGACATGTTGAAAGGCATTTTAATAGCAAAAAGAAAAAGAAAGCCCAAGTATTTTCTGTAGAAGATGGAGCAGAAGTATATGTAGTACAGTCCGGGAAAAAGGGCAAGAGAAATGTCCAGGGAAACAAACAATCTGATCAATGATCAGAGGACTTTGAAGGGCGAAAGAAAAGGGGTGAATGTTTTAAATGCGGTAAGAAGGGACACTTGGCAAGGGATTGCAGGAAAAATAAGAAGGCAACCATGGAAGATAAGGAGGGTGAGGACTGACTATATGATAGTCAGGAATCACTAGAAGGGGATAGCAGAGAAAGGACAAATGAGTATGTGATAGAGGGAGTAGAGAATGTGACAGAAGAAATAGAGGAAGTGCAAGAAGTCACGGATAGTGAAGAAAATGAAATATTGGATTTGGCTTTATTGAGCTTAGAGCTCTAATTAGCAGACACGAAACCAGAAGTTACACTCCTGGTAGAAGGGAGGGAAGTCAGATTCTTGTGTGACTCAGGGGCATCACGGACCCTGGTACATCCCTCCAAACTGCCAGAGAATTCAGAGTCACCTGATTACATATTAGTGAAAGCAGCTAATGGACAGCTGTATCGGGAGCCTCTCTCCCATAATATTGTGGTAACTGATCCTGTTTCAGGAGTGACCCAGAAAAGTAAAATTGTTGTTTCTGCAAAATGCCCAGTAAATCTCTTGGGCAGATACCTTATGCAGCTATTTGGTATAGCAGTAGTACCGACTATGCAGGGTATGGAAGCACAGCGACAAGTTGATACCTTTGCAGTGCAATCGGAGGGTGAAACGTATTATTGGTACAACCAGGGCTTGGTTACAACTGGTCCAGGGGCAGTGACCGAAGAGTTGATGAACGTAGCTGTCAGCAAGTTCCCCTCCCTTGACATTGATAAACACCATTTGTTGCACTGTACTCTGTATTATTCTAATACACCAGGACCTGATAAGGAATATGAGCAAGAATTGTTTAGAAATTTTGCAAACAGATTGATATTATGTAATCTGTACTGGGACACAGAAGGGAAAAGTGTAGCCAGCTGTTCATTGTCCCAGGAGTTCTTTGCACTCTATAAATCTAATCAATTACCACATGTTAGCTTAATGTAAATTGGGTAGACTTAGGAGAAAATGTCACGAGATGGGAAAAACAGACAGAGTTAGAACTGTCAGAACAGGGAATACAAATGCAGAAGTTGAATTGGATAACTCAGACCCACCCAGCTGTACACTTGCAGTCTAGCGAGGATAGCTGATTAGCACTCCTATTGAAGGAGGAAGAAAATGCCTTACAGAATATACCAGAAAATCTCTGGTCAACAGGAAAATCAGATGTAGGACTTATTCGTACAGCGGATCCAGTTACTATTATGCCAAAGTCAGCATTTAGACCACAAAAGAGACAGTATCCCTTAAGAAAAAATGCAGAGGTAGGAATCAAACCTATTATAGCAGCTTTACTTAGGGAAGGGGTGCTGGTGGAATCTCCTGATTCACCATGTAACACACCCTTATTTCCTGTTAGGAAAGCAAATGGAGAATGGCGTATGGTCCAAGATTTACAAGCTGTAAATGACGCAGTAATACCAAGGGCACCTACGGTGCCAGACCCACACACCCTGTTGAATGATTTAAAACCTCAACAGAAATATGTTTCTGTGGTAGATATCAGCAATGCGTTCTTTTCGATACTGATACACCCTGACAGTCAGCATTGGTTTGCATTCACATTTCAGGGGAAAAGGTATACATATACATGACTACCACAGGGGTATTGTGAAAGTCCAACAATATTCTCACAAGAAATGGCAAGCAACTTAGCGGGGTTTACCCCACCAAGAGGTAGCCAGATTTTGCTTTATGTTGATGATATCCTGCTGGCATCCCCCACCCAGCAAGATTGTAAAGAAGACACTATAGCGCTATTACAATTTTTAGCCACTGAAGGACATAAAGTAAACAAAAATAAACTGCAGCTTTGGAAAAAGCAAGTTAAATACCTAGGATATGTAATATCCAAGGAGGGTACGACATTAGATGAGGACAGAAAAATAGTGATTTTGCAAGCACCAAAACCCACTACCAAGAAGGAAATGATGTCTTTCCTGGGTACGACTAATTTTTGTCGGAGATGGATTTCAAACTATGCTTTGGAATCTGCACCATTGACTAACCTGATTTATAAAAAGCCTATGGCAGCACAGGATTTGTTACAATGGACACCAGAAGCAGAATCTGCTTTCTACAAACTGAAACAGTTAATAGCGTCCTCATTAGTTTTGGGCTTACCAAACTATCATAAATGTTTTTTCCAAACTGTAGATTGTAAGCAAGGTTATATGACATCAGCAGCATGGGGACAAGCAATGCCCTATTGCTTATTATTCATCACAACTGGACCCAGTGGCACAGTCTTTACCTCACTGTGTACAAGCAGTAGTTGCAGCTGCAATGGCAGTACAGGCTTCGGCCTCAGTAGTGTTGTTCCACCCTCTCACATTGAGAGTGCCTCATGCAGTCGCAATTATTTTACTGCAAGAGAAGATAGCATATCTTTCCCCTGCTAGGCATCTTTCCTGTATGACTATACTGTTGAGCCAACCTCATATGACAATTGAACGATGTACGACTTTGAACCTTTCAACCTTGCTCCCAACCCCTGCAGATGGCACACCATACAGCTGCCTGCAGGTGATTGAGCAAAAGACACTGCCTAGAAAAGATCTTATGGATGTTCCCTTGGATGATGCCGAGGTGGCATATTGCGTGGATGGCTCATGCAAAAGGGGTCCTGCAGGACAGAACCTAGTGGGATATGCAGTAGTTTCTGACACAGACATTATAGAAGCGAAATCTTTACCACACAATTTATCTGCACAGACAGCAGAATTGATTGCCTTGACACGGGCATGTACCTTAGCAAAGGATAAATGTGTAAACATTTTTACTGACGGCCAGTACGCTTTTTCTACTGTACATGTTTTTTGCGAAACAGTGGAAAAATCGTGGAATGATAACATCTACTGGCAAACCGATTAATCATGCACAGTTTATTTTAGATCTTTTAGAATCTATTCAGTTACCTCAGAAAGTAGCTATTTGTAAATGCACAGCTCATACCAAGCAACAGGATAGGATTTCAAAAGGTAATGCGAGAGCTGATACAGCTGCAAAGCAGGCAGCTTCAGAAGTATTTCTTTTGAATGAGGAATTACAACCCTCTGAGATTTTACACTTAGAAATGTTAAAAACAATGCAGACACTTACTATGAAAGTTGAAAAACAAAGATGGATAAAATGAGGAGCAATTCTTGAAAAAGGGCTGTACATCTCTAAAGAAAGGAAACCGATATTGCCATCTAATTTGTTTAGATATGCAGCTTTGTTGAGCCATGGGCAGAGCCATGTCTCAACAGGGGGGATGGTACAGCTGGTGAACTGAGTGTTCACGACATATGGCTTCTCAAATTACTCTAAAAAATTCTGTGCGGTATGCCATGTTTGTAATAAAGATCATGCACAAGGGGCGTTAAAGCCCAAGCAAGGGAGTTTCCCTATACCACCGTATCCATTTCATACTATCTGTATGGATTTCATAGAGTTGAATAAATGTGAAAATAAGAAGTATTGTCTTGTCATTGTAGATATGTTTTCCAGATGGGTGGAAGCCTTTCCAACTAAAAATCCAGATGCTTCAACAGTTGCCAAGGTCCTGGTAAAAGAAATCATCCCTAGATTCGGAATTCCGGAAAGGATCTACAGTGACAATGGCACACACTTTGTGAACCAGACCATACAACATTGTTGCTAAGTAGATTTTTCGGTATTTCTTTAAAAAAAACATTGTGCGTATCACCCACAATCTGCAGGACTAGTAGAGAGACACAATGGGGTTTTGAAAAGTAAGTTAAGGAAGTTAATATCAGAAACACAGAGAAATTGGGTGTACTGTCTGCCCCTGGCACTACTGTCTGCCCCTGGCACTATTGAGCATGAGAACTGTTCCAAATGCAAAAGGACTGACTCCCTTCGAAAAGCTCTTTGGAAGGGCTTATTATACACCTCAGTGGAAATCTCTTATGCCCGCAGACCAGGAAGCTGATGGTACATTAGCAGAGTATATGCGTAAGTTATTAAATTCTAAACATTTGTTGCAGTTAAATTCTGTTTCAGATAAAAAACGAACCAGACCGTCAGAAGTGGCAGTGCCCCCTGGAGCGTGGATCTGGCTGAAGGTAGTTAAGAGAAAAAAATGGACGTCTCCAAAGTGGGAAGGTCCATATCAAGTACTTTTGTCAACACCCACTGCAGTCAAGATAGTAGATCGAGCCTCTTGGATCCACCTGATGCACTGTAAGTTAGTTAAAAACTTCGAACTGGACAAAAATCTTGTTACATGCCAAGAGCAAAAATGATAAGAGTCCAGAAGAAACAGGAATGCAGAACAACCCTTTCCTCAGAAGCATTGCATAATCATCCTGTTAACTGCATTAGTGACAATAATCTTTTTGTTCTGGCCTTTCCTTTTCCCAGCCACACAGACTGAACTGAATAAACGTGAAGCATTACTCATAAACTGGCATCCAAACTTTAACACTTACCAGGCAATTAAATATGTGTATGCTGAGACTTTTAACGTTTCGAATTGCTGGATTTGTACAGCTTTGCCGACAGCATACAGGGGATTATTAATGACTATGGTCCCCCTAAGGGTCAATGAGACCTGGGAGAACTTGATTTATAATACCTCAACCATTACAGCACAAGATAAAATAGCATTGCACTTGTCTGTTCCACAAAAGGGAACTGTGTGTTTTTATAAAAATGATAATGTTCAAGTGGGTTGGAGCAATTGCAATGTAACTGTTCCTTATAGATGTTACACTAAGGGTAACAAAGTAGATCTTTATTGTAATACAAACTATGATTCATTTCTTGGATTGATGCACAAAACACTTGATGAAGTAAAACATAATTCTGTTCTTTATAAACAGCTGTCTACAATTGATAGAAAAATGTTTCATGCAGGGCGAGTGTATATTCATAGCAAGGTTACTACTAAAGTAGAGGACTGTTATTTTGTGTGTGGTAGAAAGGCATACAAATGGTTACCTGAGAATTGGTCCGGCAGTTGTTTTTTGGGTTACCTGGTTCCGGCCATACGACACACTGCAGTTTTGCCTCATGGGAAAATTCGAAATGTCCGAGAAGTCGTCAAGAAACCTGTAAATCCAGTGGGACAAATCGATGCGCATTGGAAAGACCATCACTCTCTAGGCAAAGGGCTGACACACATGGACTTGAGTGATAGCGTTATATCGTGGACAGTCATATTACCAGCATATGGAGCAGTGAAATCGATCTGGGAGCTGAGAAAACTGTCAAAACTTCTCGAAGTAATGAGCAATGCAACTTTTTCTGCTCTCGAATTGGTGACTGATAAACTGAATGCTATGAGAACTGTAGTGTTCCAAAACCACATGGCTCTCAACTTCACCCTAGCGGCGAGAGGTGGTACGTGTGCTTTAATCCAAGAAGAATGCTGTTCGTATATTCCTGGCCATAAGCACGAGATAGACAATCATCTTGAGGTAACTCAGCAAGTGTCGGCCATGACCAAACTAGGCCCAAACCCACTGACGGACTTTTTCCAGAAATGGTTTGGGGGGTGGGGTACCATCCTAATGAACATTCTGATTGCCATTTGTGTAGGAATGCTCCTACTGGGAGTATGTGTTTGTTGTGGTATCTCCTGCATGAAAAGACTAGTTAAAGACCTAATAGACATTTCAGTTTCTGAAACCTTATATCAAAGTACTGAGTTTGAAGAACTGTTAAAAGACTAAAAATGCTTTCATAAGTTTAAACTGAATGACTCTCTTAACTGCAAATCCTGAGTGGAAGAGGTTAGGAGAAGAAAACACACTGTTTATGCTTATTTTGAAAGTAGAATAAAAGTATTAATAGGGGGGAAATGTCAGAAAAATATGTATCAATGTGTGTATTAGTAATATGCTTAGTGCATTCAGAGCCTAAGAGTTAACACATATAGATTCATAGATTCATAGATTAGTACTAGGCTAACTGCCCTTGCGAGCCATTTTAAGCCTAGACAATTATCCCCTGTGAGATTCAAACATTGTACATTGTGTCTTTAAGCAAACACCTTAACCATTAGGCCATCCACATTTATTCTATTTCATACTGCACAAATCTGTACAAACTGCAGTTGCTTTCTGACCTTGTATTGTCAGCCTAATCTTGCTTGTGCTTTGGAAATTTACTGAGAAGCAGATGATTTCTGCTTGCGTTAGGAAAATAATGAATAGAACAATACTGCTTATATGAAACTCAGACAAGAAGTTCCGCTGTGCTATGAGAACATACACAGCTGTAGAAGTTATAGATAATTAGTATAAAGCCTGCTTGAAAATATGAACTGCAATCAGCATTTGCTTGTATCTGAATTAGAAGAGTACCTTGAAATGTAACACTGTACAATAGATGCTTGTAAACGGATTAATAATCACCAAGGCCAGGTTGTTTTTCTGAAAAGTTTCTCACAAATCTAGTCATGTCAGCAGAAAATCTAAAGTAACACCTGCTGTAGTACAATGCTTAAAGTTGTGTTTGATTACGTCATCTTAGAAGGCCATGTCTTGTAAAACAGTATAAGAATGAACATACTTCCTGTTAGTAGTTAGACAAATCCTTGTATTTGCATGTTTTTGTCTCCTTGCTGCAAGTAGATTAAAGTGCCTTAACTGAACCTTACGTGTATTGGTCTTTGAAGTTTTTTCCTTTGAAAGTTTGATAATGAAGTTCTATTTTTGAAAGCACTTGTTTGTTTGTGTCTTTCGGCTTTTCCCGGTTAGGGGTCGCCACAGCGGAACTCAGTCCTATTTTTAAATAATGGATATATCCAAAACAAGTTGGACAACATTACTGAGCAAGTTTAAAGTAAGAGATGAATTAAATTTCAACCTATTTTAAAATGGAGATATTGTCCCAAATTTCCAAATTCAAGGCTTTACACTTCCTATTAGTGTAGGTGTGAGCAATATCAAAAGTAGTATTTTAGACAATTAGAAGATTATCAGTGGAAATCAAGACCTAATTAAGTTTATTGTTCTTGAACCAAATTTTGTTTTCAAAAAGACAAGTAACATTCAAAATTTAATATAGAGAAGAAGCAGTGCCATCAGCAATATGTCTATTGCTCCATATGGTATTTATCCATGCTACAGTTGTGAGTTGTGCAGATTTAGTTACACAGAGCATAGAGTTACTCCAGAACATCCAAGGCAAGAAAAAAACTTAGTAAAGCAAGAAACACTTGTATGATAGAAGGAGTTGTTTATTTGTCTACCTGTTATTCATGAAAGCTTCTATGTGATTAAATGACAGTATTACTACTAAAAGTGTATTGAAAGGTCAGGTAATTTTATAGCATTAATACAGTAAGTTGATATATGTTAATATAGTTGATTAGCTTTTTTTAATTATTTACGTTTATTATTTTATATTTATTGTATACTTTGTTGTGATGTGTCAGCTGATCAGTCACATAACATGTACTTTGTTATAAAAGGTTGATTACTCATTATAATTGTAGGTTCTGGAGAGATTCTTGTTTATATTAAAAAACAAAAGCATTTAACTTTATCTGGTCTACATCCCAAATCTATTTGCTTAAGAGTTGTGTTTTCAGTTTGTTTAGCTTTTCAATGCATTTTTTAGTGTATTCACTATATTTATGAGCAAAAGAGCTTTTTCTGGTCCCCAATTTAGAGGAGTTAATGGGGGCTCCAGATCAAAACTGCACAGGTCTTCAGATAACCAGGCTACACACACACACACACACACACACACACACACACACACACACACACACACACACACACGTAATTTTTCTAAAAGCTGTGTAATACACAATTTTATATATATATATATATATATATATATATATATATATATATATATATATATATATATATATATATACATATATACATATATATATATATATATATATATACACACATATATATATATATATATATATATATATATATATATATATATGTATATATATATGTGTGTGTGTGTGTGTGTGTGTGTGTGTGGACTACTGCTGTTCATTGAGTTTTATTATGTATGCCATTCACATCACTGTGTGGGTACTATGCCCCTTATATGTTACACTGTTTATGTTTTCTGCAATTATGCACCTATTGTGATTAGAACTTGCCTTCAAACTCTTTACATGAAGGTTAAGAGCCGAGCAGTAACAACAGATGTCAGAGCAGCAATAATGCGGATCTGTCAAATACTGTTTCACCATGTGAGCTTCACTGAATCATGATCCAGACTTTATGCATGCTGTTCTGGCCTGCATGAATAATGTATCTTATGCAAGCAAAACCTGTTGTGCACAATGACACAGAGGTGTCTTAGACTGTTAATTGTGAATACCTTGATAACTGACAACCCAGGCACTAGCTATCCGCATTGCACAACATGTATCGGCATCAGGCCCAGTGCGTTATTTACATTGGCAATACTTTTTTTAATGTTTTATGTATGGTAATTAGCTTTGCAGGTTTTCATTTATAATTCTTGTGAATGACATATTCTAAAAAATTTAATTAGTAGTGAAGAAATCTATTCTACTTGTCTATGCAGCCTAATGACTCTGGGCTTAAAATATACTTGTCCTGCTTATGATAAAGCAGTGATGACTTAGTCCTGCATTCATTTTTTTTTCTAGCTGTAATTGTTGGCTATTTAACAGTGATTCAGTCCACTCAGAGTGTAATTAAACTTCTATTATTAATACTCAATTATTCAAAGTAGCACTTAATGCAATCTGAATGTAATCTGGTGTTTTGAAAATCATTCCTAGTTTCAGAGAATGGGGGCTAACATGGCTAGATATGTATGTTAAATAATTTTTTTCTGCATGTAAATTGCTTCTGAGGACATGCCCCCCCATAGACAAAATGGTGATCATACTTAGCCATGCTGCACACACAGCCTGACAAGCATTTCACGCAATGCCTCCACAGGACTCAGTGAATAATCTATCTTGTCAGTACAAGCCCCCTCCCAGATAGGTACACCCATCCTCCCTGTCACACCACAGACACCAGAGCTGCTAACAAAACTTGGGCCACCTGAGCCATAGTCATTTGCACCACTCAATTGGTTATCACTAAACTTTTTCAGTGCTAGTTTCCTGGACCAAACTCTTCTCCGACCCACTAAAGATGGAAACCTTCTTGACCTCATCCTTACAAATATTGCTCCCCCATGTGCTGTTCCACCATGCCTGCAAACCCCACAGTGCTAAATGACCACACCAAAGCCTGCCTCTTATCATTTACTGCGAATCTGGAAAAAAACAATAGTGGTATCTCTACTTCCCAGGGATTCAAGAGTAGTGACCCATCTGAAGCAAAATCTGCCATATGTACCTCTGAGTTCTGCTCACATCTAAATGTCCCTATACACCAGCAGATACAGAGGGAAATTCAAGAATAAACTTCTTTGGTGGAAATGTCATCTAAACAAACATTATTATAATAAGAGGAAAACACTGCTTGTTATATATAATAAACCCCCTTCCTCCCACTATGATCAGGAAATAAAGCTGATCAACAAAGATTTCAAGTGCATGATTAAGAAGTGTAAGACAAGTTATGGACTAAAAAATTGCTACCTCTTCCAAGGGCAATCATATAGCCATTTTCAATTACATCAAGAAATTCTGAAGCAATTGTATAACTGCACTGAGCACCTATTCTAATCTCAAAGACATTGCCAATGCCCTACACAACAAAATCAGTTATAAGTGTACCCTAGATATGCACCCCTGTGTTCTTCCTTGTCCTCTCCAAGGCACTACTGATCCCGATAATCACATTCTACCACCACATAGAAACACCAGGCTGTTCAAACCAAGAACCAAAGACACCAAAACCAACTTGCAAAGCTGGAACAAGAAGCAAAATGCAGCGTAGTAGACAAATGCTTTAATAAACAGTTGAGCACATTAGACAGGTTGTAACAAAGAGACTTCTTCAGAACACCAACTTAGATAAACATTTCAGTTTAAATAACTCTCCTATTGTATGTCACATGACAAAAAACAGCCAACCATCATTAAAGGTAAATCAAGTGGAATAAAATATTATTTACACTCTAAATTTAAAATACAATAAACATATCAACCATATAAAACCTTGAAATATGTTATTAACTAAATAATCTATTATACAAGTTAAACTTTTAAAGAAGTTAAAATATTAAAGAATGTAACTTTAATACACTCATAATGGATAAACTCTCGTTAAGACCAGGGTGAATACAGGCATTAAGCCTGATCTGCCATTTAAGTTCTCTAAGTTCAATGATGTCATTGTAAAGAGCCACCCCTTGCATCTTTAGCTACTATGTCCAAACCCATAAATTCAAAACAATGACTGGGAAAAATTGAAATATGCTTTGCTAAGGCATTATTAATATTCTGTTTCCTGGTGTCAAGTATATGTTCGTAAATTTGTTCTTTGAATTTTCTTTTAGTTTTTCCCACATAGTAACAGTTACATTGTCTGCAATGCGCCAGGTAAACAATCCCCCCCTTTATTACAATTTCAGAAAAAAATAGTTTTCAGCCATATACCATTAATTTTAACACCCTTTTTCGTCATAAGGTACTTGCACTGGTAACAGGCACCACATTTAAAAGTGACACTTTTCTTCTAGGTAAAGCTCTCATCCACATAATTTCCCCCCTCTAGTATCTGTTTAAATGACCACCCTTTTCTATAAATGACCTTGCGGGTATTCCCCAAAATATCGGTTAGTCCCTCAAAACAGGAAAACATATTCCAATTCTTCCTTAAGATGTCCATTATATATGTACTACCACTGGTAAAAGTCACAATAAAGGAGACAAGAAAATTATAGTTATCACCTGCTCTATTCTTCAAATGGAAAAATTTGGAAACTTCCTCATTGATTTTAAGTACAGGGGGGTAATAACCATTCTTTCTTTTCTACTTAACCTTAACTAGAACATTTTGCACTAAGTTCAAAGGGTAACCACATGACAGAAATCTATGCATTAGACCTTTTGTCTCCAATGCAAAACTGTCTTCATTGGTTACCATCCTAGAAAGACTTACAAACTGTCCTTTTCATAGCTTCATAGGTTCATACTAGGCTATCTGCCTTATGGCATTTATAAGCCTAGCCAGAGTGAGTTTGGCTTTCGCCACTCATTTTAAATTAATTTTGCTATGCCCTTTTTCGAGGTTAGTATACTGTGCCTCTGTCTAACAGTGACACAGAAGTGATACCCGGGGTAAACCTACGATCTCCCATCCACTCATCAAGATTCCTCTTGAAGAGAGTCAATGAGGGACTCTGCCTAACCTGGACTGGGATTTTATTCCAGAGTGAAGGGAGCCTCTGGGTTATGAATTTGTCCCTCCAGCTTGTCCTATTTATTTCAGTGCTGAGGTTCAAGTCTCTCGAGCACGTAGCTCTATGGGATTTGGATTTTCTGAGGTGCACCATGTCCATTAATTCCGGGTTGGACATGGCTTTATACGTCAGGCACAGATCGCCTCTGAGCAGGCGGTATGCCACTGAGTAGAGCTGGAGTTTCTTTAACCGGGCAGCATATGGCATCTGTTTGAGCCCTTTGATCCTCTTGGTGAGGTACTTTTGGGGTCTTTCCAGTTGCTGCAGGTGTCTGGTAAGGTACATCCCAAAAGGGGCATTGTACTCAATTATGGGCCTGATGAGGGATGAGTAAAGAGGCACAATGACCTCCCCTGAACTAGATGTGAATCCCTTCATGATTAGGTGGGCTATATAAAATGTTTTTCTAACCACTGTGGCCACATGGTTGTCAAATGAGAGATTGCTATCAACTTGGATCCCCAGGTCCCTAATTACTTCTTCTGTACTTAATGGATTACCACCTATGTGGTAATTTGTGGGCACTTTGTTTTTGCCAAAGGGGATGACTATACACTTTTTGGCATTTAGCTTGAGGCCATGGCTCTGGCACCAGTTGTCTGTTTCTATGAGGCCCTTTTGGAGGATGCTTGTGTCGGCTGGAGAATCGATTATGGTGCCCAGTTTGCAGTCATCTGCGAACTTGGTCAGCCACAGTTCTTCCGTGTTGGCCTGTACCTCTGAGAAATATATACCGAACAAGAGAGGTCCCAGGATTGAGCCTTGTGGGATGCCACTTGTAACTGGTTTGGAGTCTGACATGGCTCCAGCAATTCTAACCATGTGGGTTCTGTCCTTGAGCCAGTTTGCAACCCATCTAGTGACATAGGGGTTTATACTTAAGCTGGTGAGCTTATCTATAATGCCGGAGTGGAGTATTGTATCGAAGGCTTTTGCAAGGTCCAGGTAGGCTGTGTGGACCACCTTTCCCTTGTCAATTGCTTTGGTGACTGTTTCAAAGAAATCAACCAGGTTTAAGAGGCAGGATCTGCCCTTAACAAAGCCGAACTGGGTAGGATCCAGTGTCTGTAGGTCCCCAATATCTTTATTTATGAGGTCCATGATGATCCTTTCCATAGCTTTGCAGACCAAGCTAGTCAGGCTTATGGGGCGATAGTTTCCAGGATCCGTTGAGGCACCACCTTTGTGGAGAGGGACCACTGTTGCTGTACGCCACTCTTTGGGTACATATCCTGTAGTAAGGCTGAGATTGAACAGTAGTTTTATATTTGGGTTTAGCTCTTCTTGGAGTTCATGTAGGACGCAGCCTGGGACACCATCTGGTCCTATTGATGCTGTGTTTTTTTGCTTTGGAGAGGGCGGCTCTTACCTGAGCATCTGAGATGTCAGGGGGGCAGCACTCTGCTGGGATAGATATTTGCCGTTTTGGTGGGGAGGGGGGGAGAAGTTTGCGCTGAACCTGTCAGCTAGGATGTTGGCAATGTCTGTGGGTTTGGTGTATTTTTTGTCATTTTGGACTAATTCTGAGCATATCAGGGAATTCCCACCCAGGTTCCTAACATAACTAAAGAAAGCCTTGTGATTATCCTTAGTGTCCTGTGCAATTTTTCTCTTGAAGCTGTCCTTAGACAATTTTATGAGTGCCCGTAATTTTTTGCTAATACTGATCAGAGATGCCTTCCCTTTTTGGGATTTTGCTCTATCATGTAGTAGCTTCCTCCTTCTATTGTATAGTTTGTTTATGGCTGGGGTCCACCAGACAGGATGTCTGCCTTTGGAGGATTGGGTCTTGGTTTTATTTGGGATTGCATGATCCATGCATTCCTGAAGGTGTTCATAGAATTTGTTTATAAAGGATTATGCGCTCTGGGCCATATTTTCCACAGGCCCGGGGGCTTTGAAGGATTCCACCTCAGTTTTGAGGAATGTGAAATTTGCTTTAGAGAAGTTTTTCACTGTGGTTTTCTGGGCAGGGGGTGGGGTCGGGATGTGAATATCCAGTGAGATTAGTTTATGGTCTGATCTTACCAGTGAGGGATACACTTCTGGTCTGGAGCATACAGTCCCCATGTTGGTGATGATCAGGTCCAGTATGTTTTCCCTCTTGTGGGAGTGGTAACAAGTTGTTCTATAGCATCTGAGTTTATAAATTCTAGGAACCTTTGGGCTAGGGTGTTGGAGCTAGAGTAATGCTCCCAGTCTATGTTTGGGTAGTTGAAGTCGCCCAATATAATGGTGTTTGGAGAGACCTTCATATTTTCCAGTGTTCTCAGGAAGGCCGAGTGGGGTTCCTGGGTTTGGGAGGGTGGTCTGTAGCAGGCTATAAACTAGAAGGCAGTTTTACCCACTGTTAGTTGCACATGGATAGTCTCTGATGCTTCGTGCTGTGCCACCAACCTGGAGGTGTGGGTATCTTTGACGAATATTGATACTCCCCCTCCTTTTGTGGTTCGGTCCAAGTTTTGCGGCCGAAAAGCATGGTATGAGGTATAACCTGGTAGTGCTGGGGTGCTCTCGGGAGCCTTGAACCAGGTTTCTGTTACTGCACAGATATCGATGTTCTCCATGCTAAGGAGAGTTTCGAGTGCATGCATCTTGAGGTTTAGACTTCTGGCATTGAGTAGCATTACTCTTAGTTACTTATCCCTTGTGATACCTATGGAGGTGGGTTTGTCTTTTGAGCCTTGCCTAAAAAAGGCACTATGGGGGTAGCAAGAGCCTTTGCCAATATCCGAAAGCCCAGGGGTGACAGGTGCAAGCCGTCCCTAGCGAAGCATCGTGGCTTGTCGAGCATGTCATCCCAGGCTGACAGGCGTTGGATCCCCTTTGAATGACACCAATACTTAAGCCAATTGTTGAAATTGATCATCTTGTCTTCATATTCTGGCATCTTTCTTGGTGAGGGTAAGATGCTACTCAAGGTCAGGGTCATACCGGCCTGGGCTACATGCTCAGAGAGCTCCTCTATGTCTCTTTTCATGTAGTCCAGGGAGGTACGTCTCAGGTCATTCACACCAGCATGGACAATGACTGAGTCATATTTGTACTTGCCTTGGAGTGACCTGAGTGCTTGTGTTATGTGGCGGATCCTAGCACCCAACAGGCAGCTCACCGAGACCTTCTGCTTGTTCAGCCTGGTGAACGGGACGTCAGTGTGCCTGACGATAGAGTCAACTATTACAAGTGTATCAGGTGTGTTGTTTAGCCTTAAGGGCTGTGACTGTTCAGCACATTGGCTTTGTGAGCTATGTGTTGCACGTGTTTTGTTTTGGGGTAGCGGTTGCTTGGGTGTCTGCTTTGGAGGTCTCTGCTGCTTAGGAGATTTTTATTTAGAGCCTCTGAGTATGTTTTTGTGCGTTTATGTGTTTGGTTTGCTGTCGTGGTAGGTCTATGTGAGACTGGAATTGTAGTGAGTGTGGTTTCCTTCTCCTCCTGACTGGTTACGGTTACGGTTTTACTACCCCTCTTTTTTGATGTCCCCGATGATAACTGTCAAAATGAAGGAGACTATTGGAGTAAGTCAGGTTTCTGTATATATTACTAATAAGCCTCCTATTGCTGGCATCCTTACAAATGTGTACATCCAAATATGTTATAACAAATATGGTAACATTAGAGGTGAACTTAAGAAAAGGTGTAGTGTGACCAAGATAGTCAATAAATGCATCTAACTCTTCTGCTGATTTATGCCAGACCAAAAACACATCATCAAGGTAACATAAATAGAATTCCCAGGGAAGTGGGTTTGAAAAATTAAAAACAAAGTTCTTTTCCCATTGTATTAGAACTATGTTAGCAAATATGAGGGCACATGCTGCCCCCATAGCAACACCGTTCTTGTATAAAAAGTAATGGCCACCTATATATACAAAATTATTCTTCAGGACTAATTCCATTAAGATAACTAAGGTGTTAACCAAACTGTAACTTAAAGACGTATTTTCAGCCAGAAATTCATGGAACCAGTCCAACCCTGTATCATGTGGTATCACATTAAATAAGTTGATTACATCAATTGTACAAAACAAGGAATCAATGTTCAATGTTGTTTTCCTAAGTTTCCCCAGGAAGTCCCAAGAATCCTGACAAATGTGGGGGTGCTCATCCAAGACATTTTTGTTAATTTCAAATCTATAAATTTTGCCAAAGGGTGGGTTTTAGAACTAGAGGCATTGTCAATGGGTCTCATAGGTGGATCCATAAGATCTTTATGAATCTTAGGTAGTCCAAAAATGGATGGTATCTTAGGGGATTTCACATCTTAAAAACACCATTCGACATAAGAAATTTCACCCTGATCTAACATATCCTTGAGCAACCAATCAATTTTAGCATATGAAATGTGTATATAATTTAATACTATATCTTCATAGAAATTACCATAATATAAAAATTCAAACATTTTGTTAAGGTAGTCTTCATTGTTCATAATGACCACCCCACCCACCCACCCCCGCCTTATCAGGCTTCATCACCCTTAGAGTTTTGTTGCAACATAACTTTCTCAAAAGATCATTTTCAACTATAGTAAGATTCAAATTGTTGCAACCAACACCCTCCTTCAATAGGTTTCTAAATTCAAAATCACACATTTTGTCAAACAAAATAAGAGGGGGTAGCAAGGGGTGGGTTGTAAAGACTTCCCCTAGTAACCAAACTAGTGTTGTTCCCAAAATCGTTGTCTTTAAACAATAACCTGAAATTCAATTTTCTCAGAAATAGTTTAAAATCAATTATTAATTCATCAATTCTAGCTCATTTGCAGGGGAACAAAACTAAAACCTTTACTTAAAAGGTCTGCCATTTTTACATCAAACAGTCAGTGAAATTGTATATAAAAAAGTCACCTTTTTCATTTTCACTACTATCCAAATCCGAACACAAACTGTTTTCCACAAAGTCCATTAAATCCACTGGTTCCTCTTCCGATTGTAATTTCTCCTCCCTTGCTGGGCATGAAAGCCGTAGTTGTTCCCGTTCCCATTCTGAAGTGCCCTTTGATGTTCCCAATGGATCTTCAACCTCTCCAAACGTTAGAGGAGGTCCCTGTCTAAAGGGACCAAATCATTCCAGAAGACATCATCCATAACAAGGTTTTCATTGGTAGATGACTCATGACTAGAAAAAGTAACCATAGCAACTGATTTGGGATACGCCAAACCCTTAGAGTAGTCCAATTTATCTCTAGCAAATGTATCTTCATTTTTGCCCTTTATATTAACAATGCTCCTGTCAACTGAATTAAAAATACCCAAGAACTTATCTTTATGTGGTTTCAACAATGAATCCTTGGTAATAGCTGATCAGGAAGTAAAGCTGATCAGCAAAGATTTCAAGCGCATGATTAAGACATGTAAGGCAAGTTATGAACTAAAAATTGCTACCTCTTCCAAGGGCAATCATATAGCCATTTTAATTTTACATCAAGAAAATCTGAAGCAATTGTCATAACTGCACTGAGCACCTATTCTGATCTCAAAGACATTGCCAATTCCCTGCACAACAAAATCAGTTATACGTGTACCCTAGATATGCATCCCTGTATTCTTCCTTGCTCTCTCCAAGGTACTACGGATCCCTATAATCACATTCTACCACCACATAGAAACACCAGGCTGTCTCCTGCGTGGTGTCAAACACAACTCTAATCAACCTACCCTTAGCAAAGAGGATCTCCTACATCAGATGCAAGTATTTTCATTAACTGTGGCCTGTCCACTGATTTCTACAGATTACAAGCCCTCCTGCCCTCTTTAGTAATGACTGCTAACCCTAACCCTAACACTTCCCCTTCCTCCACCCTAACTCTACATCTTAAAGTCAGTAAAACCTTCTCATAACACTGCCACTATTTTGACAAATTTGAAGCTAGTGTTATGGTGGTTTAGTTTTAATATTGGGAGAGGAAATAGGGATATTGTTATAATCACAATAGGTACATATGCAAAAAACATAAACAGTGTAACATGTAAGGGGCATAGTACCCACACAGTGATGTAAATGGCATACATAATAAAGCTAAATGTACAGCGGTAGTCTGCACACACACACACACACACACACACACACACACACACACACACACACACACACACATACACACACACACTCGCGCATGTGCGGGCGTAGGTTATTATTTTTGGTTAAGTGTTTGCAGTTGTGTATGATCTAACTTATTTTGTCTGTGTTTTAGATTTGATATTAGGATGGTTCAGTCATCACAATAGACCCATATATATATATATATATATATATATATATATATATATATATATATATGTATATACACACACATATATATATATATTATATATTTTATATATATATATATATATATATATATATATATATATATATATATATATATATATATATATATATATATATATATATATATATATATATATATATATATATATATGTATATATATAAAATAACTATTAATGCATATAAATTTCATGCTCAGTATATTCCTATACATCATATGCTGTACTCTGCCCAAAATGTTAAGTATCAGCTTCTAATACTGTTTAACTTGACTTCTCTATCTAACTGTCAATGCCACTGAATAGAGTCAAATGGCCAGCCCATATATCCAGTTAAAAAATGTGAAATAAATAAAGAAATAAAACCAATTTTGGCAAAAGTTGGCAAATTCAGAATTTCCATACCTCAAAATGGTCTATCTGCTTATATTAAAACAATGTTTGCACAGCCTTGGGTTTCTGTAATTTACCAGAGAAATGTGCACTTATAGTAAATAATTCAGAAAGAATATCAGTACACAAGCTTGTTAATTGACAAATGCAGTTGTCAGCTGGGGTACAAAAATTTAAGTAAAAAATGCTATCAAACTCCACACAACAAAATGAATGGTGCTGATACTTTGCCTCATCAGAGGTTAATGCCATTAAGGTCAGTCTGTAAAGAGCTGCACGTGCTATGAGAGTGACATGTAGACATAAACTGATTAAAACAGAGCTTACCTTTTCTGGAATGTGTTATTCACCACAGCTTTGAAGACCAAGCGATCACCAATAAAGGAAGGGCCTCTAAACATGAACATGTCAACGGACTTCAGGATTGGATGATTACAGCAAAAACGACTAAAAAAGGCAAGCAAAACAACCAGTAGTTTATTATGACCATCACAGCTGCACTAAGCACACATGCTTAACAGAACAGCACCAGCAGTAACATTGTTTGAGCACCAATTTGCTGTTGGTGCTATTTGAAATGGAAAGAGCTCAAGGGGTAGGGTTCCATTAAGGTGTTCTTCAAGCAAGCTGTGGGCCCTGGGCAACCACCCAAATCACCTTTATTATAATCCGCCACTGTCTTTATCACTTCCCATGTGCACAATACTCCTCATATGAACCAGATTTCTTCATCCAGCACCTTCAGCCTTTTATGCAGTGGGTAATGGCTTAGCACGTCATGATTTATGTGCAAAACTGTACAGTAAACCCCCCATGTGATCTAGCTGTTTTACTGTTTCATTTGCCCCCCCTCCATAGATTTGGCCACTGCTCCTACAAGTTTCCTCAGAAAATCATGCAATGTCCTTTGTATCATTTGATACTTGGAAGGAGATTTTTGTGAGGTTCATGGGAACAAGATCGTATACAGTGTTACAGCAAGTTCTGTTGTGCAAGCTCACAGCCTTAAGACAGATTATCAAGAAGCTTGCTACCATCAGTGCTACCATCAATCCATGAGTCATATGCCTGCATTCCTGTCCATCTATTGATGAAATACTTTAAAAGAACTCAAGCTTGAAGCAATTTTTACATATTTAAATGACGTACTAGGGTCCTAAGTAGGTGGTAGAAAAATAATTCTGGGGTGAATGGACACAAATGGGCCTAGGCCTTGCCAGAGAGTGGAAGCAGAAATGAGATAACATAGAAGAGTAGCAGTGACAGAGAGGAACTGAATACTACAGAGAGTATGAATAGCTGGATAAATAATGGTAAATCTATCTAAATGTATATTAAATCAAATAATGCTGAACTAACAAATCAGTGAAAAATCAAAATAACAAAAAACAGACCAACTTCACAAAACATTGACCATACATAGGACATAAGAAAAAGGAAACATAAACTGTTCTTTGTAGGGGTGCCAGCCCCCTACACAGCAGCTCCCTGGTCACATGTTAGAAAAGTGAGAAATCTTCCTACAAACCATCACTGCTATCATACGTACTAAACCCCAACAATTCCGTGCAATATTTACTCTGCAAAATAAACACAAATGCATACCACAATAGCAGATGCCTATTCCCTGCAAGAAAAAAAAAAACATTGAACACATAAAACTTAAAAACAAGTGTGATTATATGACACACCACCACTTGCCTATGCGACAAGCATATTCCCATTCAAACATTTGCACTTATTGTGCAGTCTCTGTTTTCTGCACCTTCTGCACTACAAATGTGTGTGTGTGTGTGTGTGTGTGTGTGTGTGTGTGTGTGTGTGTGTGTGTGTGTGTGTGTGTGTGTGTGTGTGTGTGTATATACAAAACAGATGCTTATGTGAGGTGCAGTAGTTTTCCAGTCTTAGTGAGTAAAGACATTTCCCATCTATAAGGAAAAAACAAACCACAGGGAAAACTAGTATTTTTGTAGTCAACTAAGTTACTGGATGAAACTCTATAAAATCAGGAAAAAAGAAAAACAAATTGTACTCAGCTCAATTGAGACTTTAAAATAATCAAGCATTTATAACTTTTTAGAAATCAATACGTCTTTATAAAAATTAAAATATATTAAACAGTTGAGCACTTTTGCCCTTAACTGAACTTCATCAGTAATTGAAACACACACACACCTAACAAACATGACGTGTGCACACACACACACACACACACACATACACACACACACACACACACACACACACACACACACACACACACACAAAGCATAATCATATGTATATATACACACACACACACACACACACACACACACACACACACACGCACGCACACGCACGCACACACACGCACGCACACATATAAGCTTAATCCTAATCAGAAAACACAGTATCACAGTATTTCATATTGAATTTTGCACAATATGAATTCTGCCTTAAATTCAAATGGAACAGATGAGATTAAAATAAAGCTATATGGTGATGTCCTTTCAGATGTCTTGCAGATTAAAAATAAAGTTTCATAACAAAAACTGAGATGAAGGTAGTTCCTCATGTGACTTGTGATGCCTTTTTGAAGACATAATACAGACCTTTCAGAGATTTCAAATTAGACAACTCACATTCATACCCTTCATTCGTTGGATTAAGTCATGAGGCACCCATGGCTTGACCTCTAATTATGTTCTTAAATAGAAAACTGGGGTGCATGCTATCTCTATGTAAAACTGTATTCTCATGGCATGATTTTCTATACACACCTGTGTTTAGTAGCCCATTTGTTAACCTTTCAATATAAACATCCAGAAATAAAATCCAGGACTCAGACTTCTCTATCGTAAACCTCAAGTACTGTGTAAGTGAATTAATTTCATCAAAAAAGTTTTGTAGTTCCATATCATTACCTGTCCACAAAAGGAAAAGGTCATCCACAAAACAGGTGTAAAATATCACATGCCTCTTAAAGCTAGCTAAGGGGAAAAACTTCTCCTTCTCCCAACTTGTCATCACTAGATTGGAAGTTGTCTAATTTGAAAGATAGATTAATGGACATGTCCTACAAATTGGAAGAAGTGTTGACAGGTTTTGAAGGGGTCAATTCATTAAGAGGAGGTATTGCCTGCCCCTATTTTGCTGACAGAAACAGGGTTAACAGTACTATGAATTATAGTAATGAGAGTGGAATTTCACGGAACCCAGAAGTTAAGATATCCCTTTTTTATACACAGGACATTAACAGCATCAGGGATATTTTTTGCAAAAATTGAGGAGTACTTACGGTGGATCCCAACCTGAGGGAGGTTGTAGGTGATAGACCCCAATTCATTTAGGGGAATAGGATGAATTTTCACAGATTACTGTGTTACCACAAGGACCTTAACAGCAGCTTTAGAGACCCTTCACAGTGTGGTACTATACCATGTAATAGATGTAATTTATGTGGTTATTTAGATAGTAACATTAATTGTATACATCCAGTTACAAACTTTCAATTCCAATTCAAGGCCAAAGCAGGTTGCCAGTCTGAACATGTTATATACATAGCCAGGTGCACAGCTTGCACCACGTTTTAAGAATTAGAGAACATATATATAATATACGTATCAAATCCACCAAAAATGCACTGTCTAAACACCATCTAAACATGTGCTTGACACTAATGAACAACACCATTTTAGGTTCCTAGTTTTCCAGGTTAATACACCTAGTATTAGAGGTGGAGATGTTAGGAACTACACTGAGAGATGTGAATTAAAGTGGATTATTAGGCTAAGGGCCGATCAGAAACCAGGCTTAAATGATAAAATACCTATCAGACAAATGTTAAAGAATAGGAAATTAAAGATTAAATGATGATTTGGTATATAAGGTCATACTAGTATAATTTAACATTCTTATGATGAATTTTTTATGATGAATTTATTATATATAATGGGATTCCTTATGATACATTGTTTTTGTATGTAATAACATTTTTTTAAATTATTATGAATGGATTGCTTGCATATGATTCTGTTGTTATAGAACATTGAACTGGGTATATAGTTATTTTTAGAAAAACATATTTATACAAATTTTATTTATAAATTTTATATAGTTTTTATATTTGCTTTTTAAAGGACAGGATGTGGTGTCATAACGATGATTAGTTTAACAGGTGTATATATTATAGTGCTGTTTTAACTAAGATGTATTTTTTCCTGAAGAAGCCCTGTTGGAGGAAAGCGCTTGCCAGTTTGTTCTCTGAATAAATACTTTACATTGCCATTTATTGGATTTATGTGAAGCTTGCTATTTTGTATTTGGTGACGTCATTGATGAGGACTGCCTTTTACAGCCTTGGTTTGCTCCTGTGCTGTTTGCTGAAATGTTGATAAATAGTTCAGTTTCTTTTGTTTGAAGCAAGAAGCAAGAGCTGAAAGGTCTCTCTGTCTGGGCAGGTTTTAATGGATTAACCTGAGGAAGAGTATGGAAAGTTTACAATGTAATCAGTATACAGAAGAACAGTTAAGGATAATATGTCAATAGTCAGATAACTAAAAAACAGAATAGTATTCAAATGACACTGTCATGTAGGACATAATAACAAAAAAGCGAGGAATGAGAAAAGGACTGCCCAGACTTCTCTCTTTGATATCCTTTCCAAATATTCCATGACTTGTCCTTTTAAGGATGTTAATTATTAATCCAAGACAACAGGGTCAAAGGTCTTAGTCAAATAAATTAAGATGTCTCTCATAAAAACTGAACAGTTTCTATAGACAGCTAGAAGAAATACTTGAAGTGCCATTGGTGGCACAGAGTGTTCTAGAAAAAAATCTTGAAAGGCTATTTTTCGTCCAGGAAAAAATATCTTTGGAAATATACCACTTGTTTGACTGACTAGCAACATTACATATTTTAGAAGCAGCTTAAGTGAGCTATGGCTTTTAAATACTTGATGCTTTGTAACATAAGGAAGGTAGCCTTTTATGGTCCAGCTGGGCCAGAAGTGCCTATTTTCAGTAGAGTCCTGGGGAGAAAAGCTTCACATACAATACAGAATTTACATTAATAGAGACATTTGGTACATATAATTGGCAGCTTATACAATTAATGAAAATTTGCATAAGTAATCATTCTAAATTAAAGATAGTATACAAGCAATACAGAGTATATACATGAGAACATATACATTCCAAGATAGTATAGAAGCTCTACAGCTAATTTGGACTTTAGAGAGGACTGAATGTTGGTGAGAAGGGGGGCACCATATAAAAGAGAGGGTAATAAGAAAGAAGAGGCAAGAGATAGCCGGGCTGATGCACTGAGTTAGATGTTTGTGTCGGGAAGAAGTGCCAAGCTTTTGATGTGTTTTTTTGACACTGGACTGGATGCGCAGGTTAAATGTGAGGTTTTCGTCTATAATGACACCTAGGAGTTTTGTGCTAAGTACAATGTTGATGGTGGTACCATTTAGGGATTGAATGGTGAAGTTCTCTTTTTTAGGGGTGTGGAGTTTTTGGGGACAAAGATTACTAGTTTGGTTTTGTAGGGGTTCAATGCAAGATTATTATTAGACATCTGAGGGTAATGCTACTCAATGCTAGAGGTCTAACCCTCAAAATGCACTCACTCGAGGCACTCCTTAAAATGGAGAACATCAACATCTGTGCAGTGACAGAGACCTGGTTCAAGGCTCCAAAGAGCACCCCTGCATTGCCAGGCTATAATTCATACCACACCATTCGGCCACCTAACCTGGACCAAAACACTAAAGGTGGAGGTGTGTCCATATTCATTAAGGATATCCACACCTCCAGGCTAGTTGCTCAGCATAATGCATCCGAGATTATCCAAGTGCAACTAACTCTGGGCAAGACCGCAATCCAAATTGTAGCTTGCTACAGATCCCCCACCATGCCCCAGGATTCCCACTCCTCATTTCTTGATACACTGAAAAATATTAGGGTACAACCTAACACCCTAATAATGGGCAATTTCAACTACCCCACCATTAACTGGGAAAACTACTCATGTATCAACTCTTTTGCTTACCATTTTCTGGAATTCATTAATTCCAATGCCTTGAATCAACTTATCCACACCTCCACCAGGGGCAGCAATATCCTAGACCTGGTTGTTACCAACATGGGCAACTGGTGTTCCACACCAGAGGTCAATTCCTCGTTGGTCAGATCCGACCACAAGCTAATCACACTAGACATCCACATCCCGCCCCCACCCCCCATTAGGGAAACCACCGTAAAAAAATTCTCCAAAGCCAACTTCACGCTTCTTAAAACTGAAGTGGCAAACTTCACAACACCCATGAAGATGGACAATAGAGGTACGACTGCTGACTCCTACACAAATGCACTTTATAATCACACGAGTGCATGGATCATGCAATCCCTAACAGAACCAAGATGCTATCCTCCAAGAAAAGGAAGCTAATCTGGTGGTCCTCTGCCATAAGCAAACTCTTCAACAGAAGAAAGAAACTGTTGCACAAAAGAGTAAAATCCCATGATTGGAGGAACTCCCTGGTCAGCCTCAGTAAAAAGCTGAGATCCCTCATAAAATTCTCCAAAGCTAGTTACAAAAACAAAATCGCCACTGATTCTAAAGACAACCACAAAGTATTCTATAGCTATGTCAAGAATCTCAATGACAACACTCAGATCTGCTCTGAGTTACAACACATTGGCACTAAATATACAGAACCAACTGATATTTCCAACATCCTGGCAGATAGGTTCAGTGCTAACTTTACCCCCCTCTCACCCCCTAAAGGGCCCATCTCTATATTGGAAGAATGCAAAGTTCCTGTATACACGGCTGCACAGCATCCATGGGACCTGTCAACATCCAAGGCTGCATTCTACAGAATGAACTGGCACGCCATCTAAGTACCATGTCCAATCATAGCCTCATCTCAGGCTTTGTGCCCACTGAATGGCACACAGTGATGGTTATCCCACTCCACAAAGGGGGAGCCACCACAGACCCCAGGAAATATCATCTCATTAGCCTGATGAGCCTGGTCTGCAAGGCTATGGAATGTATCATCATGGAACTTATAAACAATGACATTGGTAATCTCCAAACTCTGGACCCCACCTAGTGTGGGTTTGTAAAAGGCACATCATGTCTCCTAAACATGATAGACTTTTTTGAAGTGGTCTCCAAAGCCTTAGATGAGGGTAAGATGGTTCACACAGCCTATCTAGATCTTGCCAAGGCTTTCAATACCATCCCCCACTCTGGAATTATAGATAAACTCACTAAACTAAGTATAAATCCCTATGTCACAAGATGGGTTGCCAACTGGCTCACTGACAGAACCCACACTGTAAAAGTATCAGACTCCAAATCCAACTTCAGACCAGTGACAAGTGGAGTACCACAGGGTTCAGTCCTGGGTCCTCTTGATATCTACTTCTCAGAAGTACAGGCTAATACAGAAGGTCTTTGGCTAACAAAGTTCGCAGATGACTGCAAACTAGGAGCCATAATTGAAACTCCTAATGATGTGGACATCCTACAAAAATGCCTCACTGAGACAGATGCCTGGTGTCAAAGCCATGGCCTCAAGCACAATGCCAAAAAGTGCATTGTAATCCCTTTTGGTAAAAACTCTGTACCCATGAACTATCACATAGGCGGTAATCTATTTAACACCGAAAGTGTGATAAGAGATCTTGTGACACAGGTGGACAGTACTGTCTCCTTTGATAATCACATCACCACAGTAGTCAGGAAATCCTTCTACGTGGCACACCTCATCACAAAAGGTTTCTCATCCAGGAAAAAAGAGGTCATTGTTCCCCTCTACTCGTCACTCATTAGACCCATTATAGAGTACAACGCCCCTTTTGGTATGTATCTCACAAGACATCTACAGCAACTAGAAAGGCCGCAGAAATACCTCACAAAGAGGATTACCAGCCTCAAACAGATGCCCTACACTGACCATCTCAAAAAACTCTAGCTTTACTCCGTCGCATATCGCCTACTCACAGGCGATCATTGCCTAACATACAAAGCTATGTCAAACCCAGAGCTGTTGGACATGCTTCACTTAAAGAAATCCCAGTCCCTCCAAGCTACACACTCTAGGGGCCTAAACCTTGTCACCACAATAAACAGAACATGCTGGAGGGATAGATTCCTGTCCCAGAGACTTCCCATACTCTGGAACAAACTACCTATCTATGTCAAACAGAGCTCCTCATTCGCACTCTTCAAGAAAAATCTTGATGATTGAATGGGAGATAGGAAATTCACCCTGGGGATCACTTCTGTGGCTCTTCTCGACAGGGGCACAGGAAAATAATTTTCTTGGGTGGCAAAATCCAGGGTACCTTTTTGGCTAGGCTTGTATAGGCCCTAGGGCCAATAGTCTAGCACCTACCTATAAACCTATGACATCCAAATTTCAGTGGAGGTGAGGGTGTTTTTGGTGAGTTGATGTAGTTCTGATGGGTCGTTTGCAGTGCAAATGATAGTGGAGTCATCTGCATACTGGATGATTGAACCTTGAGAGAATGTGGTGTGGAAGTTATTGATAAATATGCTAAACAGAAGTGGGCCTAAAATGGAGTCTTGAGGAAAACCAGTGGTGGTGTTTAGGAAAGGAGAGTAAGAGTTTTGCCATTTAGTTGATTATTGCCTGTTAGTGAGGTAATTTGAGAACCAGTTTAAAGTTTGAGGTGAGCTACCAATGTTAGAAAGTTTTGTTAGAAGCAGAGAATGGGATATAGTATAGAAAGCTTTAGAAAGATCAAGAAATAGTGAAGAGACGGTTTTACCAGCATCACGGGCTCGGTTGATAGTGTCCATGAACGACATTAGAGCAGTGGTGGTGCTATGTCCTGGCGTAAATCCATGTTGGATGGAGGAGAGGATGTGGTTGTGAGTCAGATGGTGAAGAAGTTCAGAATGAATACATTTTTCCAGAATCTTAGGGATGGGTGATAGTATAGCAATGGGGTGGAAGTTGGTGGTGTCTATGCTGGGGCCCCCTTTGTGTAGAGGGAGGATATAAGTTTTTTTCCAGATCATGGGCATATAGGATTCTTGGACAGATCTGTTGAGAAGTATGCTGATAGGGTAAGCGACTGAGTTGGCTGACATTTGTAGGTATTTGGTGGGTATAGTGTCAGGGGCATTAGAGCATGGTTTGAGTTTTAGAAGCATTTTTTAATAGTTGAAGTGGGAATGGGTGATTGGAGTAAAGTTGGGAATGGGGGGTGTACAAGTGTTAACTGTGGAAAGGTCTGTAGAGGGTTAGTTGGTCTTGGGAAAGGTAGTGGTTAGATTGGTTATAGTAGTATCTATGAAATAGGAGTTGAAGGCTGTGGCAATTTCAATAGGTGTTTTATTTGGCTCTAGCAAGGATTATTGTTATCTTTATAATGTTGTTCCTCTCTCTAGTTGTAGTGTGTTATTTTTCTCATTATTGGAGCTTTTCTCCTCGGGCCTCTACTGAAAAAGGATATGTATCCAGCTAGACTAGCCCGGTCAACAAATGTAAAATAAATAAAATAAATAAATTATTGTTAGAGCCTGGGTTTAATAAAGAGTTAAGAGAGCTCCAGAATTTCTTTGGGTTTTGCTTGTGCTGATTTTGTAGTGTAAGGTAGTATTCTTTTTTGTTTTGTAGTACTAGGCACTTAACCTGGTTTTGGAGCTGTTTGTACTGGGTGAGGTCAGGAGCACACATTGGTGAAGTGCCTTAAGGGCACTGACATCACTAAGGGGATCGAGGGTTGAAGGAACCACTAGCCACCAGGGATATAATATAATTAAGTGCCTTAATGGCACTGATATCACTACAGGGACTGGGAAGTAAGGGAATTCACTAGCCACCAGGGCATACTAGATACAGGCTGTAATGACACTGCAACTATTACAGTAATGATCTGCATGTCGCAGTAAAAAATGCAGTTCAGAGAAATGCAAATTAGCTGATAACAAGGTCTTACCTTGTTGTTGCTAACATTTCTCTGAATTGCAAATTAGCATATCGTGGCAGCAGGGCCTTTTTAGCATGAGCAATACAACTTTTAATGAATCCCAGAAAGAGTTTCATTTTCCAGCATCATTTATAAATCCTGCAAGAAATATTTTACAGAATTCAAATATGTCTCTAAAATGGAGCTCTAAGCTGTACTGTACCAACACATATGAAAATAACATATGGTAATAGACAAGGATTTCTAGGGTCTATATTAGAACATCGAAGTTTCAAAACTTTGAATGTTCTAATATCGACCCCTATTCAGCGAATGCTGAAAATAGCGAAGCTACAGAAAACTGATTTTTTTTCCTAGAGAAAGAATTTGGTTGTCCGTTTCTGTCACTTCACTATTTTCAGCACTGTGGTGGAAAGTTATGGGTCGGGTTCAGGTAAGTGTACAATTGGGCGTGGGTTAGGTGAGTCAGGGTTAGGGTGCGAGTTAGGTATGTGTACGATTGTGTGGACGTGAGGGTTAGGGTGGGTTAGGTGAGTTAGGGTTAGGGTATGGGTCAGGTAAGTGTGCGATTGTGTGGAGATGAGGGTTAGGGCGGGGTAGGTGAGTTAGGGTTAGGGCGTGGGTGAGGTGAGTGTGCGATAGTGACAGACCTTAGGGTTAGCATTTGGTTTAAGGTAAGTGTATAGTTAGTGGTGTATGTACAGTTTAGTGTAGGGTTAAATGTAAGATTTTAGGTGTATGTGTGTGGATTGCTGTTTGTTTGGTGTGCTTGTGTTGTGTGTATGTGTTTTGGAACCGCTGTTCTGCATGTTCAATGTTGTAAGCGCTTGCTGAATAGGGGTCGATATTAGAACATTCGAAGTTTTGAAACTTCAGTGTTCTAATATAGACCCAGATTTCTATTGTCACTACAGCTGTTCATTTTTAGTATAATCACGAGCAGAAAAAATAAAATATTGGTGAAAGAAAAAGTATGAGGAAAAATAGAGAAATTACTAAATGTCGGTCTTTATGCAGATTATAAGGTTTTAATGATTCCATTTTGAAATGGCTATTAAAATTATTTGAAGTATTTGTAAAGTTTTAAAAGATAGATACAATAAATAATGATAAAACAGGAATTGCATAATTTGTTATGATGTTATAAAAGAATTACAATAATTATCAGCTATAAATTGGAATAATAAATTGTTCAGATTTTAAAGACTGATCGTTTCAGTAAATACATATTTTCTTAAAATAGCATAACAAAATAAATGTATAATACATTAATACAGACATTTTATGTTGGGCTATTATTTATTAAAAGATCAAAACTACAGAAGATTAAAATAATTGCAATGCCTAAATACTTTAATTATCAACCCAGTTGTGGCAGTGGATAAATCAATAGTCAAAAGATACACTGGAAATATGAGTAAATTTATATGCAGACATTTAAGTAGTAGATTAGCTCACCAGTGATAATGTTATATAAGACATTGGGGATTATATCCTGTTTTAAAGCTTATATTTCAGCTAATCCATCTATCCACAGCCCCTTTGCCCATTTTTGCACATGGGGTCAATGTGTTACTTCAACAGTAACAATCATCTAGAGCCAAGAGTTACACAGCTAATGATACCAAGAAAAGAAATTACAAAGTGATGTTATAAAGAACATTGAGGAGCAAAACTGAAATACTCTGGTAGATCTGTGTACAATTTGTTTACTTTAATTTAAATAGAAGATATTAGAATTGCATAATTAAGCTGCATACTTTTTGAAAGTCTTCTTGTGGTATAAATTATTATATTTCATGGCTAACTCTAAAGTAACACAGAAAAGTTAAAGAAATGATGTTGAATTTTGAAAGCTTTTTAAAAAAAATGGAGATTATGCACTGGTTTATGGTTGCAAATAAAAACAAATACGAAAGGAAAACTAAAATTAATTATAGCTAAATAATTTAGAATATTTTTAAATAATAAAGTATTAATCTGTTTGCATTTAAACTGTACTGAATATTTGCTGAGGTAATATCAAATGTAAATAAGAAAGTTGCCCGTTACTGGATGGGTGTGCCGGATGGAAATATAGTAGGAATCCATTTAGTATCAAAAGCAAATCAAAACATTAAGTTAGAGGCATTGTTGGTTCCTAATACATTTTAGAGTAAATGAGAAAAATTAAGATGTAGTACTATTGGATGTCAATAATTTTTTTCATTAACTGTGCCGTTATATCAATCAACCTTACTGCAAATGTACATATCTACATGAATTATGCCATATACTACATAATTTTATATACATTTTTGTCAATCAGTCTGGTATAATGTGCCCTAATTAACTTGATAAACGCTAGAGATTTGGAGAACATATTATTGGAAGTTTGAAACTTATGTTTACATAATGCCCTAAATTGCCAGCTCTCTGTTTTGATATAGAAATATGTATTACTTTGGTCATATATATTAATGTAAATGTTAACCAGAAATTGTTGTGTGTTCCAGTACTAGCAGAAACACCAATATCAAATCATTTTTTTTTCTTTTTGAGTAAATTAATATTGGAAGGAAATATATAAGATCCTGGAAACATGAAGTAACAAATTTATTTCAAGGTTTGTTAAATGTATTGTATTTATAAGAAATTCATTCATATTAAAAGGTAAAACAAGAACATTATTTTGATGCTGAGTGATATATTGGTTTATGCCAGTTTCCTTTTTTTGTAATAAAGCTTTAAAATGCATGCCTGATGCTTTATGGTATTTGGATATTTGAATATTACTTTTATTTTTTGAAATGATTATGATACAAATGTTTAGTTAAAATGCCTGACTGATATTTTAGAGTTTAACACTTTCGTTTTTCTGTTACATTGTTTCTAATAAATAGGTACTGTATGCATTATGTGGTATGGGAACATTCTCATAAAAATAGGTAAGCACTAGAATCAGGAAGTTCTTTCCTCCACTGGAGGTAAAGTTTGAGTACAGTGGAGCTTGCTCAGAATACCATGAAGTTATGGAGTATGAGAACCAAATCAGGGATAACTTTTGGATTATATTTAGGGAAATCATATGGACTTTTGAACTGCCATTGGGGCCTTGTTGAGGCTTATAACCAGGATTTTAAAGACAGCATGTTTCCAAAGTGGCTGTGACAGACTACCCTATTGGTGGAGAAAGAAACCACATGTGCTGTTATGCTTTGTTTCAAGACAAATTAACTGTTATTTGGATTTTTCAAATGACTTTGTGAATATAAACCCATGTTTTATAAATGTCTTGTCTCCATTGTCTCCTTGGACTTTACACTGGCGATGTTTGGTAGGATACCAATTTTCAAACCATATTCAGACTACTAGTTCTCTACAGTGCTATAATTGTTGGGTTCCTTGTGTGTTTTCCTGCTGACCACCAACTGAGGAGGACTTACTGAAAAGGCTTGAGAAGTTTAGGTGAGAACTGACCAAAAGCTGGTGCAACTTCAACAATAGTTGTGCGGGAAAATGTAGCTGCCAACCACAAGAATGTGCCTGCTATGAAGGAACTAACCAGGAAGGATAACCTGAAGTCCTTTTTGGCAGAACTGATTATATGAACTATGACATATTTTGGCCAAGGTCTGTGTAACACCTGAAACATAAGCAGTAAAAAATGTAACTCATCTTTTAATGTTGATAAATTAATAAGAGCACAAATGCTCAATTTATAGCATGAAGCATATGCAAAGGAAAGTTGCTAACCATGACTAAGTGGAAAGGGCACAATAAGAGTTTTGCATCAATATACCCTCATGTGAATAATTTGCTGATTATAGCCACTGCGTGTAAATTGTGTTTAATTTCCAGAACTGGAAAAATACATGCACGAATGTTTGTTGATGAACTTCTTGTGAGCCAATAAAGGTTCATCTGAGACCACTTTTCATTCCTTATACCCTAACTATACCACAAAGAGTATCACTCCTCATGTCCTGTAAGATAAAGCCTAAGTTAAAATGGATATAGGCTCTTGAAATAATTGAAAAGGTTACAAAATCTATAGGCTGGTGTGTCCCAATTATGTCAGTAATAAATGATAATGGAAAAGTGAGAATTTGTATTGACTTGAAAAGTCTAAATAGTTTGTTCAAAACAGAGAGGTTTATCCTACCTACTTTGGAAGATATAGCACTCAAGTTAATGTTCTCTGTGTTAGACACATCCAGTGGGATTTGATAAACACATCTTGATGTGTGCAACACAACACTGACTGCTTTCAATTCTCCAGGTGGATGATTTTGTTTTCAATGGTTACCATCTAGAATTACTGCAGCACCTTAGATCTTTTAACACAAAATGAGTACACTCCTCAAAGACCAGCAGGGTACATGAGTACACTCCTGAAAGACAACCAGGGTACAGTGGTTATGATAGCTGACATTTTGGTGTTTGGGCCTGGTAAACAGTCACATGATAAAAAGGTGAAGACTGTACTTCAGACCACTGAAGAGTCATTGCTTAAGCTCAATAAGGAAAATGGTTTTGGCAAGACTGAAATTCAGTACTTTGGACAATGCATTTATAGAGATTTGTGTTAGATCAGATCCAGATAATGTAATAGCTGTGACTGAGTTGGCAATTCCAAGTCATGCCAAAGAACTCCAACAAGTACATAGCATGATAAACCAGCTGAGGGAAATTCTAGCCACGTATGTCAATGATGCTTCCATCCTCTGACAGAACTTCTTAAAAAAAGATATACCATTAATATGGTTTAACACCCCAGAACAAGCTTTCAGAAAGGTTAAGTCCATGTTGGTCTTCACACCAGTACATGCCTATTACAGTGTCAGTAAACCTACAGCGGACAGTATAAATGCTAGCACTTAAGGTGCTGGTGCATCTTTACTTCAACAGGTTGATTGAAAAATGAAGTCTGTTGCTTTCTGTTCTAGAATATTAACTGAGAAAGAGAAGACATATTCTCAAACTGAAAACAAAAAAATTATCAGGAGTATGGGCATTAATTGTTTTTCATTTTACCTACTGGGCACAGAAAGTTTTCAGCTACAGACAGATCATAAACCTCTGATACGACTGATAAATTGATATAACTTTGATAAAGTTCCACTAAGTTGTCAATGATTGTTGATGAAGTTCAGACAATTTAATGTTAAAGCACTTTGTGTACTACAGGAAACAATTGATAGTGGCTGAAGTAATCCAATCAGATATGGAAGATTTATGTGCACATAGATCAGTGACTTCCTGCAGGATGGGCATCCTCAGAGAAGCAAATAAGGCAGATGCAGACCTGCAGACTATAATTGGCCATATCCATTATGGTTGGCCAAATAAAAGCACATAGTCAATTCATTTGTTGTACAAATGCATGAAGGCCTCTTTTTTACTAGTATCAGATTGTGGTGCCAACTTCTCAAAGAACAGAAGCCCTGAGACAAATCCATGATGTGCATCAATGGCTGGCCAAGTGACTTCCTGTGAGGCATAGAGGGAAAAGCCCTGATATCATCAGTAACCCGAATTTGATTACCATCTTGGATACCCGTAGGACATGAACAGGGAGACTGAGAGTGAGTAGCCACAGCTGGCTCAGCCTTCCTGAGAGAAGGGAGGTTCTTCTTGCCCACCAGAAGGCTGACACTTAGTGGGACCATTAGACGTTACACACTGTGGAGTCCAATCCTAGAAAGCCCACACTTTCTGAGTGCATTTTCACTTGTAAGCCAAGGAGAAACAATGCATGCAAAAGCATGCTTCCCCTTGGTAAACAGCTACAGTAGAGCCTGGAGGAGTTGCCATGGGGAGATGCCCCCAGGAGGAGAGGATGGGTCAAACCACAGGACCACCAAGTTGGCCCACTCTATACCGCCCAACTCTTGCAGAGAAATATAGCATCAGTTGCTATTCCTGGGCAGGAATAAATGGGCTTTAAGGCTCTCACCCAACCCAGGAAGTCCTGGCTTTCATCTCACTATAACTTATGGGCCAAGAGGATTCAGATACAGAACCCATGCTGCATGATACAAAAAAAAGATTGAACAACTGTAGAGAGAGAAAAAATAATGCCAGTGTAGTGGCAAAATATTAATGCTGATAAAACTAAAATTGTGTATGTTAATTCTGCATTGAAAACAAACCAGGTCAAAAGAGGTAATCTCTCACTGTGACAACACTACCAAAAGATCATGGAAAAGATTTCCAACAGACTTGGCTGAATACAGTGGGTAAAATTGCCTAGCAATAGTGGACCTTATTTGAGAGACACTGAGACAGTCAATTTGTATCATACTTGTCACTGGAAATGGGACTTGACCTATAAATATGAAGTTTAAAGAAGCATGGGTTTACCTTTACAACATCAAGCCCACATTATCTGCATGCAAATGGTGTTAATGTGACAGTAATACAAATAAGGAAGAAAATTTCTAACCATCCTGGTTAGCATATAGATGTAATGTCATACAGAGTAATGTGACATAGTGAAAATGGAGTGAGTCTTACACAACTATTGTTCATCCTCCAATTTTACACAGTTCTAATGATCAAGCCAATGTTTTTGGCAAACATTATTCCATATAACACTATCAAAAAATGACCAAATTCATGTATAAATAGGTTTATGGCAAAAGATATTCAGATTATTCCCTGCCTGACTTAAACCCAGGTCAGAGAGCTCATTTGAAATTAGATGTGGACAAGAGATGGGAGAGGTGTAAATGTTGTCATATTTGCAAAATGGAGATTATATGCAATTCTGACCAACAACAGAGTTGTAGTTAGTTGAAACAGGAGACACATCCAGGCTGCTCTTTCTTCTTCTTTTAGCTTCTCTCATTAGGGGTCACCACAGCAGAAGAACAGTCCACTGAACGATTGGCAGTGGAGACTTTTTGCAGTGTGCATTTGCCAGCCTGGCAGACAACCTTCCAGAGAAAGCAGACACACACACACACACACACACACACACACACACACACACACACACACACACACACACACACACACACACGCACACACACACTCACACAAAAGCACACACCTAAGGCCAATTTAGAGCATTCAATCCACCTGCAGAATGTCTTTGGAATGTGGAGAGAAAAAGGAGCACTCAGAGGAAACCCACACAACCAGAGGGAGAATATGCAGATTCCAAACAGAAGGTACCCCAGCCAAGAATCAAACCAGAGAACCTTTTGCTGTGAGGTGACAACATTAACTGCTGCACCACTGCAGCCACCCTTAAACATCCAGGCTGTTCCTGAGATATGCAAACTGAGAGACAATTGTTGCAAGCAGATGATCAGCTGCTGATGTCAATGGGTACATATATATGCTGTACCTCCTGGTATCTTGACATGCTATAATTTGCCAATGTCCTGGGACCTTATGATAATCTGTTCCACTGCTGTATAGTCTAAACATTTGTGCTATCTTGCCCATCTGCTACGGTATTCTATAAATTCCTTATATACGTCAAGCAGCGATATTCCTTTAGAATATTCATTTGAATACGGATACTATTTCAAACATACTGTGGTGCAAACTTCAGTCAGTTCCACATTCAGGTAAAATCTGATCAGACTAGGTTATGGATCATTAGCTATGTCCATTAGATACTTGTAAAATCTGCATGACACATACAGGACATTGTCAGAGAACAGTCCTTTTCTGAAATGTAGCAGCTATATCACCAGTGCTCCTATTTCCCATGTCACCTTCCTTATAATTCAGAGTAATAAGGAAGGGGTTAGAATATCCACATGGAAGAAAAGGCACTATCATCCCAAGCATAATACAGAATCATAACTAAGGCAAGGTGAAGGGAGTGGTTGCTTTTGGGCACCAGCTACTTGGGAGATGCAACTAGAAGTTGCCAATGGAGAATGAGTGCAGCACTAGGATTCATTTATGAAGCCATCAGTGATATTGGAGCTTCATAGATGAATACATTTAATTGCTTAGTGTGTCAGTAACTATAGAAAAGAGTTTGTATAAGCTGTTTGCTACAGTCTTGAGTCCTTTTTTCCCCACTGGAGTAGCATTTTTTTCTTCTAAAGATTTTGAAGACTTTTGGTCCTCAAGTTCACAATGGGGGACAGTGCCAGTCTGGAGACCGACCTTAGTGTCAATTGGTCTAGGCATAACAATGGCATAACATAAGGTATACCTATAGAATGAAACACTGTCATGTTTATATCACCAGTGTGGCCCCAATGGTTAATGTCCATGAACACTGAGATCATAAGCAGAACTGTTATTCCCTGGGAACTGGGAAGCAGCACATACTAAAGGCTTCCCAACAATAGTAGGCCTGGTCGTACCATACTTAATGGCAGAAAGGCTGACATAACATTCATTATGTATGCTATTAAAAATGGTAGCATCTGCAGCATATTGTTTTCTAACTGGCAGGCTTCAGGTGGCTATAATCTAGGATGCTGGGATGTTGTCAGCATGTATCACTGTTGATGTACCCAATAACAATGTCAGCTTATTGTGTGTGTGTATGTGGTGTGTGTGTGTGTGTGTGTGTGTGTGTGTGTGTGTGTGTGTGTGTGTGTGTGTGTGTGTGTGTGTGTGTGTGCGCGTGTGTGTGTGTGTGTGTGTGTGTGTGTGTGTGTGTGTGTGTGTGTGTGTGTGTGTGTAGTAAATAAGATGCATAAGTGTAGCAAGGGCAAGGTGACCAACTGTCCCAGTTTTTCCAGGACAGCCCCAGTTTGGAAATCTCTGTCCCAGAATCTGAAACATTGTCTTTGGGACACAGAAATGCCCCAGTTTAGACTGCTCAGTCTGAATGGTGACCTGGCTTCCCAGGGTGCCCAGTTCCCCTGCTTTCCCATCCTGAGCAGCTCTGGGGACTTTGTGATTTTTCGGGGATGCCATTAGGTATGGGGTAAGGGCAGATGCCTTCGCACTGGCAGGAGCCTTCCAGGCCCTGCCACCTTCAGCCAGTTGCTCCCTCGAGGACTTCCATCGTAGGTAGCTCTGCTTGACCCCACTCACCCAGGCAGGAGATCTCCAGGCCCCACACCCATCTGCCTGGTGCTCCCTTACTGACTTCTGTCAGGGCCAATCCCTACAGCCCTCCCCTTCGACCTGGCCAAGAGACCTTCCTTGGCCGCAGTCCCCCATGTCAGGGGACTCCACTGCCTTCATGTCTCCTGCAGGCTGCCAAATCGAGCTGGATTGCTCATGCCCTTGGGCCCTCTCAGAGGAGTTTCCCTCCAATCCCATGTGCCCCTCCAGAACTCCCCTCAGCTACTGAGGGCAGATCTGCTCTCATGAAGGCTTCAGAGTCCCCCTGCTTTCTAATCCAGAGCAGCTCTGGGGACTTTGAGATTTTTCAAGGACGCTGTCGGTTATGGGGTGAAGTTGGATGTCTTTGCCCCAGCAGGAGCTCTCCAGGCCCCTATGGCATCCACCCTAGTACTCCCTTAAGGACTTCCTTTGTGGGGAGCTCTGCCTAACCCTCCCCTCACCCAGGCAGGAGCTCACCCAGCCCTGCCACTATCTGCCTCTCTTCCCCTTCCAGACTTCCGTCCCAAAGGGGCATGGTCCATACACCCTCAGCCAGGCAGGAGCTGTCCTGTCAAGGTCACTTTCCACCTCTCTCATCCTTCCAGATTTCCATCGGGACAGACCCCTATGGGGTTCCACTTCTACCCAGGAGAGGGAGCTCTTTTCCAGGGCTATATATCTCCTAACTGCTGCCAAATTATGCAGTGTAGTGCATGCTCTTGGAGCCTCTCAGGGGATCTTCCCAGAACTCTGCTGGGCCACAAAACCTCAGACAGACCCTCCCGGATCCAGACTTCCATGACACTGGTTCTCCCCTTTGCCTTGCACCTAAAGCTTTCAAACTCACAGGGGTGATGGCCCTGGGTCCCCCCATCTTTATACTTTTTGCTACACACCTCAGTCTCTCTTTACCATGGTGCCAGACGCCGATGAATGTGCATCATTTCAGTCCTCCTGGTATGTGGCCTCTTGCCTCCTGTGTGGTGCCCTTCACAGAGTGGCATCCCCACAGTGCTGGGTGAAGGACAGGAGGTCAACCTGCCAGCCCTGGTGTGAGATGACATGGCTGCCCTATCTCCACTCCCATGGGGGCTGGGAGAATGGGATTGCAGACCTGGCTTCCTGAGGTGGCACTCAAGTGTCCCAGTTTAGGTTCTGTAACAAAATGACCACCTTGAGCAAGAGTGGGGTGAAGGCAGCATCTTCCCTGGGTTCAAGGTGTTAAGAGGCATGATCAGGAAGTTACTGCATTCTTTTTTGTTCTGGCATTTCTGAATGCCAGTACAGAAATGCACATATACACTTTAAGGCTTCAGAGTTGTATGTCTGGTAAGATGTAGTAAGCCATTTTTTTTTTGTTCTCCAATTGAAGACCTGTGGGGCCAGGGTTCTGGTTTGGAGCACTAGACTAAGGATGTGGACGATTTTATTTTCTTCAGCGAGGTGGGGTATCAGATCTGGAGCCTGCACTGAGTGCTAAATGAGTCACTTACAGTTCTGGTAAGGTGAACCATATTGAGCTCAGTTTCCCTCTTATAACTGCTTTTGTGTAAGAAGTTACTGACCCTCAGGCAGATGTGCTGAGTGCTTTTTTCTTGTCTTGTTCCTTAGTACATCTAAGGTACCTGTTCAGCACCAGTTCTGCAACACTGTCACTGCTGCCTACATTCACAAATATTCATCATAATGAACTGGAAAGTCCAGTGGGTAAATGCAAGCTGCATATATCATGGGCTGTGTGATACCGCAGCTCACTCAGGTGAATCTTGGCATCAATGTCAAGAAAACATAATGGTTCTCATCAATGACACCCAGTCATAATCCTTTGTAGTGTATGGAGTTTTAGCTGCTCCATATAGTGCCAACTACAGGAAAAAAGAAAACACCGTAGGAGTATGAAGCAGTTTACAAGCTTACAAAGCCTTTGAAATCTGGTAAAACACTTCAGCACTATCAACTAGACAATATTAAGAAATGAAATGTCCCTCTGAAGGAGAAACCACTTTAAAGCTCAAAGTCATAGTTTTGTTTATGTGTGGCAGAGCAAATTAAATAACAGCTTTTAAATTGTTTTACCTTCTAACACTATTTTAGTGGGCTAGCACTGTCTGCTGTCCATCTCCAGCACAAGAAATGCACTGAGGGTGCTGTACTTTCCTGATTTTTTAACATAATCACAGTTTTCTAGCACTACATTTTTAATATTCAAGATAAACCAAATTTCAATCAGCTCCATCTTCTGATGTCATCCTGATCCCTACAAAGAGGTCCTTGCCTCCTTGGGAGATTACAAATATTAGAAGACGAGTCTCACCAAACAGTTGAATTCTTCCCACAAAATTGATTGTTTGCTACTCATTATGCCAACCCAACTTTCCAATTCATCATGGTGAAATACTGAGTCACGTAAGAATTTTCAGACAAAAAACATGGTTGATCTATCAGGCATATTATAACACAGACTGTTGTGACATAAACAGGCACTATCGAATTTGACAAAAATATATTGTGTTTTGTTCTAAAAAAACAGCAGTGATGAAAATTAGGTAGGAGAAAATAAGACTGCAACCTTCACGATAGCAATAATGTAAGGACATATGCCCAATATCCTATAAGTATGAAACAATAAATGTGCAACTTTGGCACATCTCGGAGTGTTGCTGCCCCACAGTGCTTAGTGATGCAGTTCCATTCTCAGCTGCAGTGATAGGTGTTCAAGCTTTCCCCCAAAGATGTGCCATATGTCAAATGGCATTCCACTGAATTTCCCATGGTGTGTGTGTTTGTGGTGGGTTGGAACCCTGTGCAGGATTAATTTTACAGCCTTGCACCCACTAAGTGTTGGATCGACTCTGGTTCCACTGTGCTCATGACCTTCAACTGGATTAAAGAGGTTATCGGAGAATGAATGAATGCATGAATGAACAAGCCTTAGCACAGTTATAGTACTGTAAAGACATATGATTATTATATCAATATGAAGAATACTTCATATTAGATTAATAAAGATTAACACTCCACAATGTATCCTACAATAAGTCACACAGCTTGGCTTTAAGTCTTCTTTCACTTTCTGCGTACAACGGGCAAAACCTGTCTCACATGATTACCATACAGCATACAATCATTACACATGATTTCTAAAACACAATCTGTTATCATCCAAATTCCACAAAACTGCAAGTGTTTCAACAGGTTTGGAACACATCACTGCCACTCCCCCCTGCATACATGGATAGGCAGCTCAAGGATTTAATAAATGTAAACCTTTTTAAGGAACTATCCAAAACAGGGGGTTTACTGGAACTCATGTAGCCCTACTGGAAAATCAGGCTACGTACATATCTCACAAAACTAGAAGATCAGTGACAGCAATAAAACAATTTTACTACTTAAAAGTGATGGAGGATGCATACCTGCACTACCCCTTAGATTTATTTAACTTATAGCAAAACAAGCCATCTGCAGCAGCATTATCTAGCATATGGGGCATTCACCAACCTTGCAGCAACTGTAGCTATGTTTTCCATCCAAGCCATAATCTGTCCACCAAATGTGTTTCCATGGTGATTTGCATGTGGTGGAAGAACAAGTTCAATACTCTTCACACAGGAGCGGTCTGTTGTCATAGCATTGCTGTTCTTCCCGCAAGCTATACCTGCAACAGAGAACTTATAGCATTATTTCCATGTCTGTGAGGAATTATACTGAGTCAACTAAGGAACTTTCAGCAAGTGACAACACTGCAAAATTAACTTGTTGAAAGCCACTTTTAATGGATCTCAAAATAGTTTTTTAGTTTTAAGTCCCCTGCACCCTCGTGTGGAGGGACACCCTCATACCCCTCAAATGTAAATATACCTACTCCGCAGTCACATAATAGGGAGAAAAATGACAAACTCAGTTATGCAGAAAGTGACTTTCAGCAAAATTACTTTTCAGTATCAGCTCTTACTGAGCTAGTGTTTGTGCATCATTCTTATCTCAACAAATGTCTGTTCAAAAGCTTTTATTCATTCCCTTACCTGCTTCCGTACTAAACGTGTCATATACTCAACTGTAAATCCTGCTGGTATTACCACTTGTTATTATAAGTGCTTGTCAATTTTGTAAATAGATGATTTAGATTATGTATGCATCTGTCAGTATAAACTTGACAAACCTGCAACAGTTACTGTTTACATCTCTTTACAGTTTATATTGTAATTTCTTAATTTCTGGAGCTTATCTCCCTGCCCTCTGCTGGAAAGGTGTTCTGCCCAATTAGTAATCAAATGCAATTAAGTAAATAAAAACTTCTTATTAAATGATTTACAGTTATTAAAGTCTCAGAAAATAATTAATTCAAACCAAATTACTGTCATTGCAAGTAAGCTATTATTCTGAGGCACTTAAATACCAGAAACAGGGAATTAAACAATATTAATAGTGTACAATAAACTGCTCAAAGGACTGCCTTTCATGTTAAGTTAATAACTGATATGAAACCTGTGACTCCAGGGAAATACTGCCAGTTCAACTATTTGGAATTTTGTAAATAATTATATGTCACCTGAAAATATTAATATGATTTATACAGAAGTGTGATACTGCGAGTACAGCTATCTGGAATTTTGCAAATAATCATATGTCATTTGTGAATAGTAATATGATTCATATGCTTGTCCTACAAATGTAAGAGAACTATATGTTATGTGTATATTAAACTACTGCTGCAGAAGTGTGTGTAAAGTACTGAGCTAAAATGTAACCACAGTGTACCTTACTGGAAAAGAACAGAAATGTATATAAACTATATACCTGTGCAAATGTATGTTTTAATAGTAAAAGCTATAACATACAGAGTTAACTTGCAAAACTTCAAGAAAATAAGTTGAAATTGTTTTATGATTGTGTTATCTCAGTTTCAGTGCAGCAAGCCGACAATATGTCTAGAGCTAGAGGTGTTCCTATTGTCCTGAAACAGAAATAATTACTAGGTTTCAAATGTAAAAGTGTTTAATTGTTTTACAGCTTCCAGTTCTGAGCAAACATCTGAGAGATAAGTATTTTCCACAGAGAAATGTTAAATTTTGTTAAGTTTCTGTTAGTCTGGGAACTGAAGGCAGGTGACAAAGAGTGATGCCATCCAGGCTAACCCAGCAATAAGACATGATATTAATTTTAGAATTCTCTCTGATAGACTGGGCATTTTGCATCTTGGCTTGGACCTAGAAACACTCATCATCAGCACTACAGCTGCATTTTCCTAGCTAATAGTAAGTAACTAGGGTACAGTAATTTCTCTTAGATATAGATAGGAATATAGTAAAGATTAGTTTAGATGTTTTTGTATTTATTTGAGACTGTCCTGCAATGCCGTTTTAAAATATTTCCTGTGATTCTGAACTCTGCACTTACTGTGTTGATTGAGTATCGTCTTGTTCTTTTATTATTTATTATTAAATATATTTAAACCTATCTTTGTGGCTATTTGTGAGACATATTTAAGCTCTTAGAGTACTTGCATATGTATTTGGTGACACTGTACAGGCCACTCCAAATAGCCTTGGTCTTGGTCACACTTGCCATTTGGATAATAGTAACATTACACAGTAGAATTGGTCACCCTTCGTAAGGACCTTTATAGTAGCTGATAAGTAGGGGTTGGTGGCAGTGATAACTACCTTATAGTCTGGGTAGAAGGGGGCATAGCTAGTAAACCTGTGCCAGCCTTCCCCAGGTGTGTGTGTGTGGGTCTGTATATAAATCAAATCTCAAAGTGTGTGTGTGTGTGTGTGTCAGATACTTGGGCAGGGACATGAAGCACTGGTTAGACAGAGAGGGTGCTGGAGGTCTTGGCTTAACCCCTCAGCTAAGATCTTAACCCTGTAGCTCTGTGCCAGTGGGGACACTTACTGGGGATCTGGAGAAAGAGGGAAATACCAACCCCAGACTGACTGTGATCTCTGTGTGCTCTTAAGGGAAATTGTACTTTACTGTGTGTGTAATTGTAATCCTCCCAATGTGTACATCCCTCAGTGGTGCTAGTGGTGAGGACTGAGGCTCCTTGATTACTGGGTCAGTGCAGGGGTATCACAAAACCATATAGCATAATATTGCTATATTATTGTAAATAATTTTCTAAGCCCTTGCTAGCACATATTGTTCATAGTAAAACTCCATAGTTAAGGACTTGCATTTGTGTCCTGCTTGAACAAGTCCATACAATCTTCTCATTCCTTGATACTATGCTGTGCTTTCAGAATTTTCTAAGCTGCTAAGATACTCACATATATTGCTGCACTGCTATATTGCCAAAAAGTTTGAATTCATAACAAATGCTTTGGAACTACTTAAGATGCACTTTAATATTAATATACAGTGCCAGTCTTCTTATCTCTTTGACATGACTACGCAAGCTGTTTAAATTAAAGCTCAAATGCAGTGCTAAAATTTTAAATATCTTAAACTAGGATATACCCAACTTCAGCTCCATTGAGTAGCAAAAACTTTACTATTTCACTTTAAAGCAGTTTAGAAATATTTCCAGGTTGACAGAAAATAAAATCATTGGCAGAAATTTTAGCTGTACCAGCAGCTGTGAAAGACAGGAAATTTTGTTACATGATAACAGTTAGTGGTGGAAAAAATATGTGAGTACATTCGATGATTGATAAATTCTTAACACATGGAAAACCTGATCCAAAAGTAGCAGCTGTAAGTATGTCTTGTTTGTTACAGACAGAAGAGTATAACAAATTTGTTCAACATGCTTTGGAAGGGAAGACAAAGAACATAAAGAATTGGTTCCGGAAATCAGATAAAATGTACTGTTTTTGTATTATTTTTATCTTCACCAACTGCCAACCATAAAATCTCAAATTACCTTATCTGCCCATTCACCCCCCCCCCCCCCCTTAGGGAGAGACACATAATCTCAGGAGACCATCACAGGAGCAGCCATATGTTTTTTTTTTGTTATAAGACATAATTCCCTCACCTGGAAGTTGACAATCACACTCACATGTGCAAGAGTGGCTAGGCCTTCTTCTTTCTACATGCTCCTACACATGCATATTCCAACATACAACCCCCCCAAGATTACTTATTTTACGAAGGAGAACAGCTTGACAGACCCAGACACACCTCCCCAGCCCATATACTGCATGCTGTACTCCTCAATCTCCAGCAGTAGTTAGCATGACTGAGGGATGGGCAGCAGTCAAACTCCCAGGATGCATTAGCTCTCCTTCCAGGCATGTCAACTGGCACTGACTGCTCACTCTCACCCTCACCTATTGGACTACTGTAGCTTGTTTTTTCCGGTCTGTAAGGAGAGGCTCACACCTCATCACCCCCCAACTCTCCATCTTAAAACAGATAGCTGTTGTGGTGCAAGTTAAAGGGGGCAAGGACCTCCTTTATGAACAGAAGTAATAAATCAGTTACCTTTATAAATGGAAGTAATAAAACAATCTATTTTTCTAGCTACCTATCTTTCTGTCTTTCTGTCCTTTTTCCCAATCTATCTATTCACATCTGTCTACCCAAGTAAAAATAGTGTCAGTCTGGATGAAACAAAATGTCTGTCTATCTATCTCCCTGTCTAGCTGTCAATCCTAATAAAAAAATAAATAAACATATAAATATATAAACATCCCTTGGACCAACTTGGGGAGCGGTCAGTGTTTTCCAACCAACAGTATTGATGCCAATGTAACTGTTATGAGAAAAAGTATTCTGAGGTGAATATTAACAGTGCTTTGAAAGGTGCTTAATATTTTCAAAGAAAAGTTAATACTGGGTGTGGCGCCCATGCCCTGGCCCAGCAATCAAGGAGGCTCAATCCTCACCACTAACGCCAGTGACAGGCATCTCATATAGGAGGAAAGGATAACAAATACTCACAGTAAAGTGCAATTTCCCTTAAGAGCACACAGAGATCATAGTCAGTCTGTGGCTGGCTGCTCCCTTGGTCTCCAGGTCCCCAATAAGACTCCCCACTGGCACAGCTATAGGGTCCAGATCTCAGCCTAGTGGGCAAGCTAAAACCTCCAGCACTCTCTCTGTCCAACCAGTGCTTCATGTCCCTGCCCAAGTAGCTCACACACACACACACACACACACACACACACACACACACACACACACACACACACACACACACACACACACTTTGAGAAGAGTTTATATAACCACACAGACACTCCTGGGGGAAGGCTGGCACAGGTTCTCCAGCTGTGCCCCCTTTTCCCAGACTATACAGTAGAAATCACTGCCACCAACCAGCCAATAATTATCAGCTACCCAAAGTCCCTTAAAAGGGTGTCCAATTATTACTGTGCAATATTATTATCCAATTGGTAGTATAGCCCAGGGCTAAAGCTATTAGAGTGGCTTTGTACAATTTTACCAAAGGCATGCAATTACTCTTTAGAGCTTAAATTATCTCTACACAAAACAGCCACAGTTGAAAGATTTTAAAATATTTAATAAATAATAAAAACACAAGACAATACTTTTTACTACACAGTGCTAGTCAAGATTTCAGAGATCACAGAGAAATACTTAAAATAATTCAGTAGTACATTTCTGACATCACAGAAAAACACTTAGTCTTATCTTTCTAGTTTCTAGCTATTTCTAAGAGAAAACACAAGTCTAAGGTAAACTTACATATAGAGCAAGACAGTGCTGTTCAGTTGGATGGTCACGACAAAAATGCTTAATGCTCTCTGATTCTCTCTGTTTAAATTGACATTACAGTCTTGATTCACATTACATTATTCTTCAAACTTTCCTGGGGTTCCCAGGCTAACAGGCTACATTCTTTAGTAAGCTCACACCAGGTCAGGAAGCAAAGCCATTAAGGACATTTATGCATGCAAATTCTGGCCATTAAATCTGGCCTTAAAACAATAGCAAGAATTCCTTCACTTAGACAGGCCGGAGCCAACTTTAAAGATTAAAGACAGTCATAAAATGCTTGACTTAGCTTCTTTACAGCAGAGTGCACTGGTGTTACATTATTTTCCAGTTCCACATGTAACACTATTTTTTACCATTTAAGATAACAAGCCTGTGGTTTACATTAATATTTACACATGACAGAATTATCTATAAAATTCTATCTAGCTAGGCTGGCACCCTTCACCCCCCCCCCCGAGAACTCAAGCTAGTTTTTCAAGTGACCCTGAGAAACTGCTTGAGAGGGTTAGGTCTATCTGAGTATACCTTATCCCATTCCCTGTCTTGAGAGCCCATCTGCATTGGCATTGCTAATCCCACTGTGGTGCTGCATGGACATATATGCCTGCAACTCCAGGTTCCATCTTAGCAACTTGGCATTTTGCCGGCTGGCTCTGTTTAACCATGTTAGGGGGTTATGATCTGTCATAACAGTGAATTTCCTTCCATACAGATAAGGCTGAAGTTTCTGTAGTGCCCACACTACGGCTAGACATTCCTTTTCTACAGTTGCATAGCATTCCTCCCTGGGTTGGAGCCTATGACTGAGATAAACCACTGGGCACTCTTCCCCCTCTGAAGAAATCTGGCTAAGTACAGCTCCCACCCCATGGTTTGAAGCATCTACCTGCACAACAAAGTCTGGACAGGCTAACACGGGGGGGTCCTCCCAAAAAGCTTCTTTACGTTTCTGGAATGCCTGCTCACATACCGGGATCCACACTACCTTATCTGCCCTGTTCTTCCTTGTCAGGTCTGTGAGGGGAGCAGCTATGATACTATAACTGGAGACGAACTTTCTGTAGTGCCTGCTGTCCCTAAAAATGCCCTCAGCTACTTTTTGGTAAGAGGTGCAGGCCATGCCAGAATGGCTTCCACTTTGGCAGGTTCTGGCCTTATCTTACCACTCCCCACTCTATGTCCTAGGTAGGAGAACTCTGCCATAACCACCTGACATTTGCTCGGCTTAATGGTCAGCCCTGACCTCTGTAGTCTGCCCAGTATCTCCCTGACATGCTGAAGGTGCGCTGGCCAGGAATGGCTGTAGATGGCAATATCATCTAGGTAAGCAAGGGCAAACCCTCCTGCTCCTGCTAGGATATGATCTATTAGCCCTGGAATGTCGCTGGAGAATTCTTCATCCCAGAGGGCATCTTTCTCAACTCATACAAGCCAAAAGCAGTAACAAAGGCTGACTTCTCTCTATCACTGGGAGTCAAGGTCACCTGCCAGTAACCCTTGGTAAGATCAGTGGTTGTAAGATAGTTGGCCCCACTCAGCTGCTCTAGGGCCTCATCTGTCCTAGGCATGTAGTAAGCATCTGACTCTATGTGACTATTTAATTTCCAGTAGTCCACACAGATCCTGGTGCTACCATCCTTTTTTGGCACCAGCACAACTGGGGAGGCCCAGAGACTGTTGCACTCTTGAATCACCCCTAGTTCCAACATCTCCTGTACCTCCTCCCTCAGAGTCTGTTTGACTCTCTCAAGCACTCTATAAGGGGCATGCCTGATAGGCCTTTGGGGTCCTGTATCCACCTGGTGCTGCCCCAGGTGGGTGCACCCTAGTTTCCCAGTGAATATGCCCCCAAATTCCTGCAACTCTGCTTGGATTTCTCAAACCTGGTTAGGAGATATCTGCTGGGACATTGCTAAGCCTTCCACTGAGGTGTCAGCCCGAGCCTCACTGAGGAAATCACTCCCCAGATCTCCCCCAAACTCCTCCTGCAATCCACTGTAAATGCTCAGCACAAGGGCTGCCCTATCGCCGTAAGATTTCATCATGCTAACATGGTACTTATGTGCCCCTGCCTTCTGCCTAGCAGTTCCACCATGTAATTAACATAACTTACCTTTCTTACCACCTTGTAGGGTCCCTCCTAAGCTGCTTGCAGCTTGTTGTGTCTGACAGGAAGAGAACTATTATCTGCTGCCTCACAGCATACGCTCTAGCTCGAGCATTCCTGCCATACCACACCTTTTTCTGTTGTTGGGCTTCTGCCAGGTTCTCCTGGGCCAAGCCCATGAGTTCCCTGAGCCTTGTCCTGAGGTTTAGGACATATGCTATAACATACTCCTTGTGAGACTTGCATTCACCTTCCCACTCATCTCAAATTAAATCTAGAGGTCCCCTCACCCTATGCCCATACAGCAACTCAAAGGGTGAAAAATGTATGGATTCCTGGGGAACCTCTCTGTAAGCAAACAACAGATGGGGCACATATTTGTCCCACTCTCTCTTAAACTGGTCTACAAATGCCCGTAGCATGGACTTGATTGTAGAGTTTAACCTCTCAACAAGACCATTAGTCTGGGGATGGTAGGGGGTGATCTTCATGTGCTTCACCCCACCGGGCTTCCACAGACTGACATGAAACTGGCACCTCTGTCAGTCAGTATTTCTTTTGGGAAACTTACCCTGCTGAAAATCACTAGCAAAACATTTGCCACCTTCTCTGCCTCAATGGAGGACAAAGCCACTGCCTCATGGTATCATGTAGCATAATCCACTACCACTAGGATATACTGTTTCCCTGTGGAACTGGATTACTCAGAGGACCCACAATATCCATAGCTACCCTCTGAAATGGCTCCTCAATCACTGGCAAAAACATCAAAGGAGCTTTCACCTTGTCTCCTGCTTTGCCTAACTTTTGGCACTGTTCACAGGTCCTGCAGTACCCTGTTACATCTCTGGAAATTCCAGGCCAATAGAAGTTCTGCATAATATGCCTCTTTGTACGTTTTATGCCCATATGACCTGAAAAGATAATATCATGGGCTATGGCTAGAAGCGCCAGATGGTGGGCTCTAGGCACTACCAACTGCTGTACTCTATCACCTTCTAGCCCTCCCTCAGGGGTCCACTCTCTGTATAGTAACCTTTTGTCCCAGTATACAGATACCCCCTTTCCTTGAGAATCAGGTGCCTCCCTAGCTACCTGCCTCAGGCCTTGCAATGTAGGGTCTGAGAGCTGAACCTGTCTCAACTCTCTCCTTGTAACCCTTCCCAGCTCCCCTTCCACAGGAAGTCTGTCATCCTCTGACAGTGGTGCCTCACTGTCAGCCTGGGTACTCCTACTCACCGCTACCTTTGCAGTCATGCTGTCCAAGGGACCATCAGTACCTCAAGCAGCTGTGGCTCACATTCAGTCTCACTGTTACAGTGAAGCTCCCTCCCTGAAGTAACCACCTCACCAGTCCTGGCTGCAAATATGCAGTCTGTCTGGGTCTCCCCCAAGCTACCAGACGCACATGCTTGTCTCCTAGACTGACTGTGTGTAACTGCATAAACACATGGTACTGCCTTATCCAAATCTTTCCTATCAGGACATCTGCAGGATGGTAGTTCAGTACCCCTGTTGTCTCAAGACAACTTACTACTGACATTTTGTTTTTCCCCACTTACTGACTCCCTCACCTTTTGTTCCCCACCTTGCCTCCATGGACATCTGTATGCCACATGGCTCCACTGGTTGCATTCAAAACATTTAACCCTAGGTCCTGGACATGTATCTGGACTAGTGACTTCCCCTGCTACTGGCAGATTCTGTTGGGGCAGTCTGTGCTGCCCACCATGGGTTCCTTTAGACCCATGAGCAGTACTGGGGGTCCCTTTCCTGTGCAGGGCTGCCCTGCTTGCCAGGTATAGCTCTCCCTTCTTCCCCAACTTATCTGAAGTAGCACATTGTCTATCAGCCAACCAGATCCTCATGTTCTCAGGCAAAGTGCTAAGGGCTTGTTCCCTCACCAAAAGGTCTGCCAGCCCTTCAAAAGTGGTGATGTGACATCCGCTCACCCACCTATGGAAATACGTGCTCAGTTCAGCAACATATTCACACACACTTTCATCTGCCTTGCGTCTGTGCTCACAAAACTTTTTCCTATATGTTTCAGGTGTTAGCTTAAACAATTCTAACTAGTGATTTTTAACAGCAGTATAATCAAAACATGCAACATCAGACATTTTTGACAAAACAGTTACAGCTTTACCATGGAGTAAGGGGGTCAGGAACTGTACCCAGAGCCTTTGGTCAACACCATACTGTTTGCATACCCTCTCAAACATATGAATGAAACTATCAAAATGATCCCTCTTTTTAAACTGCGGAAGAAATTTATTGACATTTTGTGCTTATGGGGTCCAGTTGCTCCCTTCCCCATTACCTCCATGACTCTGGTGAAGAGTTAGCATTTCCCTCTCATGCTTCCTCTGCCGTTCCTTTTCCTCAGCTTCAATCTCCAAAAGCCTGGCTTCCAACTCAAGTCTCTTTAGCTCCAGATGGATTTTTAAGTCCTCTGCAGAAAGGTTGAGCGTTCCATTCCCTGAGGGTATCATATCTCCACTGCCAATCTGATTGTCCTCCTGGTTGTTGTTTTCTGATGCAGCTGTAGCCAAGGCTGCAATCAGGTCTGCCTTAGTCAGGTTTCCATATACCAGTCCCCTAGCTTGGCACATCTCAGCCAGCTGGCTCCTTGTCAGCTTTCCATACTCCTCTGCTGACATGCTGCCTACTCACCCTGACTAACTAAGCTAAGAAAAGAAATAAAACAATTGTGATCTGAAATCTAAGTATTCACTGTGTGGCTGATTTAGAGTACAAAACACTTCCAAAACTCACTGTACACAAGCTTCAGGAATTCACTCTACCCACACCACTACAAGCCAATTAGTATTTGCCAACCAATTAATATGTGGTGTGGCTAATTCACTACAGCCAAACAATTAATATGTGACACCCGTGCCCTGGCCCGGCAAACAAGAAGCCTCAATCCTCACCACTAACATCAGTGACAGGTGTCTCATATAGGAGGAAAGGATAACAAATACACACAGTAAAGTGCAATTTCCCTTAAGAGCACACAGAGATCACAGTCAGTCTGGGGCTGGTCATTCCCTTGCTCTCCAGGTCCCCAATAAGACTCCCCACTGGCACAGCTATAGGGTCCAGATCTCAGCCTAGTGGGCAAGCTAAAACCGCCAGCACCCTCTCTGTCCAAACAGTGCTTCGTGTCCCTGCTCAAGTAGCTGAAACACACACACACACACACACACACACACACACACACACACACACACACACACACACACACACACACACACACACACACACACACACACACACACACACACACACACACACTTTGAGAAGAGTTTATATAACCACACAGACACTCCTGGGGAAGGCTGGCACAGGTTCTCCAGCTGTGCCCCCTTTTCCCAGACTATACGGTAGAAATCACTGCCACCACCCAGCTAATAATTATCAGCTACCCAAAGGCCCTTAAAAGGGTGTCCAATTATTAATGTGCAATAGTATTACCCAACTGGTAGCACAGCCCAGGGCTAAAGCTATTAGAATGGCTTTGTACAATTTTACCAAAGGCATGCAAGTACTCTTAAGAGCTTAAATTATCTCTACACAAAACAGCCACAGTTGAAAGATTTTAAAATATTAATAAATAATAAAAACACATGACAATACTTTTTACTACACAGTGCTAGTCAAGATTTCAGAGATCACAGAGAAATACTTAAAATAATTCAGTAGTACAGTTCTGACATCACAGAAAAACACTTAGTCTAATCTTTCTAGTTTCTAGTTATTTCTAAGAGAAAACACAGGTCTAAGATAAACTTACATATAGAGCAAGGCAGTGCTGGTCAGTTGTATGGTCAAGACAAAGATGCTTAATACTCTGTTTAAATTGATATTATAGTCCTGATTCACATTACATCATTCTTCACACTTTCCTGGGGTTCCCAGGCTAACAGGCTACATTCTTTAGGAAGCTCACACCAGGTCAGGAAGCAAAGCCATTAAGGACATTTATGCATGCAAATTCTGGCCATTAAATCTGGCCTTAAAACAATAGGGAGAATTCCTTCACCTAGACAGGCTGGAGGCAACTTTAAAGATCAAAGATGGTCATAAAATGCCTGACTTAGCTTCCTTACAGCAGCGTGCACTGTTGTTACATTATTTTCCAGTTCTACATGTAACACTGTTTTTGCCATTTAAGACAACAAGCCTGTGGTTTACATTAATATTTACAAATGACAGAATTATCTATAAGATTTATCTAGCTAGGCTGACAGCCTTCACACCGGGTCTCACACTAGAGGAGCACTCATCCAAGTTGTCTTTTCCCAATACTAAAGCATAATCACGGTGCTCTAGTCAATACACAGATGATTATGATTGGGCTGTCCATCATGAGCATATTATGTGTTTCAGATATGGATGCCAATTCACCTAGAGTGAATTGGAGATCCAATCATAATTCTCTGTAGTATATGGACACATCTTCTCCATGTACTACTAGTTAGTGAAAAATTAGATTATAAAAAAACATGATCTGATGTGTTGTACCAGCTTTGAAAACTAGTAAAACAGTGGGGAAGTGGTTGCCATCTTACATATCCCCTGTGTAAGGCAAGGAGTTGTAACTAAGGTACTGGGTGTACTTTAGCAGACAGCAGGCAGAGACAGAAGTTGAAACAAAGCCATGAGGCTGCTGTTTTCTGGTCAGCGCTGTCTGCTTTTAGTTAGTGCAGAGTTAATGTTAACATTGCCTAGGGTGGTGTTTAACAATCTAAGTGTTGTTAAGATCAGGTCTTGCTCTATAGTAGCACTTAACCAGGATATTATTTAACCATTTTTTTAGCATAATTACAGTGCTCTATGCACTACATGTTTATTAACAACAGATGTAGTTTTTGATTTGTAAATTAAATGTAGAATTAGGTTCTTTTTCTTATTATTTTGCAGTCCATTAACATTCCAAGATTCCAATGATACCATTAAATCATTACTCTAATCATTGTTAGTTGTTGACATATTGAGTAAAGTGGAAAACAGACATTGTAGAGGAATGTAAATGCCATTCTGGTATATGTTGTGAGAATTCTTAATGGACAATAGATGCGGCTGTATGGTGTAAGAGTGACAACCGCCTCCCTCAGATCACCCCCCGTGCATATCCATGACCTACTATTATCTGAAAGAGGTGTAGGAACCATATTTACAAACCTAACTATTAAACAAAATTCTACTGATATTCTAAGATCCATCAGATACTCAGCACAAAAATAAACTTCATATCCTGCATTAACTTTTTGTGGATATGTCCTAAATTATGCCGTTTTTACTAATGATTAATTAAAAGAGACGTTCAGTTATGACCAAATACTGCTAGTTGGGGTTCCAACCTAAATTCACTACAAGAAGAGTATTATTTCTTCTGTTAAAAAGAGATTGTAATTATAAGTATTTGCCTTTACCTCTTGGATTGAATGTTAGTCAGAGTATATATTAATTACTAATTAGTGTGAGCTTTGGGAACCAAAAGGATTTTGATGTAAATCCTTCGCTAATGTTAGGGTTATTAGAAATTTGAAATTCGTATGCCTCCGTGAATTTCTTGTATATAGGAGGAGATCCATGTAATCAGGTACTCAAGAGATGACGCAATAGATTGTGTATTACAAGTGAGCTAAATGCCAGATCACATGTACATAACTCTCTTAAATTACAGTTACAACATATCAGTACACATAGATCCTTAAATCAGAACATATCATACCGTATCAATGTTCTTAGGTGCATAAATATCAATACCATCCAGCAGTTTAACTGCGTGACCATCTTTTTATACAATAGAGATCCTTATTTAACATATCTTGTCAAATTATCTTGCGTTAAGGCATTTTTAAATAAACTCCTGACAGCAATTTTACTGTATCTTGGTTTCATATAGAAATGCTTACCGTATCTAAGTATTAATATTTGGTTAAACATGACATTTGTTTTAGGAGTGTATGTATTATTGTTATAATGGCTTGGACCCAAAAATAATATATATGAAGTCCAATGTGGTGCATTTTGCTTGGTTAAGATGATATGGCATATAAACAACAGAAAATGTACACAGAAATAACATTTTTTCATATTTTTAAAGTGAAGATTATTACTAGAGCAGCTATTATAATGCTTTACATCCGTTGCACAACAACCAGGTACCACATAACATAGAATCTATCGTATACATTTACATATTTTGATTGGAGTGAGTGTGACTCTCAATTAATTATTTGATCTCTTTTGAGCTATATAGAAGTGACTCTGCAATCAGTAAGGTTACATTTTTCTCAGCATCACATAATTCATGGTCGAGGATAGACTTTTTCTTAATTTCAACAAGTTTCTCAAAATATGTAATAAACTATTACAATGACCTTAGAACCCTTTCTGACCATGCCAAAATTAATCTAAAAATAAGTGAGGTCAAGTCAAACATAAGAGACCAATTTGCATCAAACTGGACTCTAAATCCAAACCTTCTTAAAAACAGAGAACTCTACCAAGAAATATAGAAATTTCTTAGCCAAACGAACAACAACTTAGAAAAATCAAATATTCCCTTTGGCATCCAATGGGCCACATCCAAGGTAACACTTAGAGAATTATTAATTCAAAAAGCATCCTTAAAGAAACAAGCTAAATCACAAATGGCTACTTTAGAATTCAAACTAAAAAGACTTGAGCTAGATCTGCAAACCAAATACAACCCAGATTTAGAAAAAACAGATGCTATCCTTACAAAAACAACTGCATGAAATCCAATTAAACCAATTTTCACTTAACAAACTCAGACATCTCCATAGGTATGCTGAATGGGCCCAAACCCCTTCTAAAATTCTGATCAACATTAAACCTTCACCCTCTAGAATAAACCAAATTAATCATAACAATAGGTCCTTCATCTCGGACAAGGAAATCATTCAAGTTTTTGAAGAAATATATCAGGAGGTCTATGGCCCCCAAAAACATGCAGAGGAGGCATCCACTGATAACTTCTTCGATGAATTACAATTCCCATTATTAAATGACATTCAGATAAATACACTTAAGGCATCAATAACTGTTGATGAAATATTACTAGCTATCAATAAATTGAAATCAGGGAAAGCACCAGGTTCCGATGGATATTCAGCGGAATTCTACAAATCCTTCAAGAAATAATTAGCTTCACTCTTACTCAAAGTATATAATCATATAATAAAATTAGGCATTACTGATTTATATATAAATAATTCTAAGACAATACTTATACCAAAGCCTAACGCAAATGAAAATAATCCCAATGATTATCGCCCAATTGCACTAATTAACCTAGATATAAAAATTCTATCATCAATACTGGCTGACAAACTTAATAAAATACTCCCTTATATTACATCTCCCGAACAGCTAGGACTCATGAGTAATAGGCAAGTTTGGGACAATACGTTAACAATAGAAGCAATAACAAACATGACAGTTAAAGACAAATACCCCAAATACGCACTTTCTGTTGATGCACAAAAGGCCTTTGACAGAGTCAACCTAAATTTTGAAACAATTTGCTCTTCCTGAAGAATTTATTGCTATAACCAGAGTTCTTTATAACAAGGCTACTACTACATTATACATAAACAAGAAAAAAAATCAAACCCTATTCCAATAGTAAATGGCACAAGACAGGGATGTCCGCTTTCTCCTTATCTGCTCAACCTTTATTTAGAGGCCGTCCTCCTGAAATTAAGCCAAAAAACATTCCACGACTCTATATACATTTCCAAAGTCCAAGTTAAGTATACAGCATTTGCTGATGATCTTAACATCTACTTTGAGTTTCCCTCCACAGACTTGGAAAATATATTAAGCTCCATCGATATGTTCTCTGCAATATCAAACTATGCCATGAATCCAAGTAAATCAAAAATATTTCCATTAAACCCTCTAGGACACAAGGAGTTTTTCACCCCAGAAACAAAAATTAAAGTAGATTATTCACTCAAATACCTGGGCATCACCTTTACCCATCCCCATCAGGAAATAAAAAAAAGCTTTATAAAGTATGATCAAAAGTTATAGAAGATCTAGACAGATGGAAAAACCTAAACCTTTCCCTTCTCTCCAAGAAAACAATCATAAAAATGAATATCCTCCCTAAAAATCTGTATCACTTCTATGCCATCAATCAAAACATTCTAAATATTTTTTTTTCTCTAAGATGACAACAACATTGGACAAATTTATCTGGCATCCTAAGAACACCAGAATAGTTATAACAGATTAACTCTGTCCAAGGAGAAAGGGGGTCTGAGCCTTCCTGACTTCCAGACATATTACTTTTATTATTAATGCCAGTCATATTATACAATTAGTTAACTATGAACTTTCTGATACATCATGGCACCCTCTTTGGATCAAAATTTATTACCACCACCTCAGTTCTTCCAATATAAACCCAAAGGCTATACCTTTTCTCAATAACAAAACTCTAAAAGACTTCAAAATACATCCTATTTTAATCAATAATATAGTTTGTTTCCATAAGCTCATAACCTCCTTGAACTTAAAGAACTCTTTAATTATGGCTCAATCAATCCATATGAACCCCAATATCAGACTTAATAATACTATGATAAATCTAAACAATTACCCAATTATAAAGAAGTGTTCAGTCTGGGATTTTTATCAAATCAAGATCTGCCATTGAGTTCTATTGTAGACTCCCCAGCAGCAAGTAAAAAATACCGTATAATTATTAAACAAATATTATATCTAGTAACTCTGATGACATCAGAAATGAATGTAACTACACAAGACTTCCATCAGTATCAACAAATCACCTCCCTTCTTTTATTGAGGGCTAAAATGTTATCAAAAACTTATAGATTAATTACTCAAGTTAAATTCAAAGACATACTCCTACACTCCAGTTATTGGAAGAGTCAAAATAATAAATTAAGTATTAAACAAAAACTAGCAGCAATCGACATAACCATAAAGCTAACCCCTTTTAAAAAAATAATCTATACTCAATTTATGATTAACAACAATGCCTATCACACACCACACTTTCTGAGCAAAATAAATCCAAATACATCACCTTTCTGTCCTACTTGCCCTAACTCAGTAGCAGACACTCTCCACATATTCTGGTCTTGTAAAAACATATACAAACTATGGTGCTCTTTAAGAGCAAAACTAGAGAAAACAGGCTATATGAAATCTACCCTCTCATGGGAAATGGCAATATTAAACATTTTCCCCAGCTCCTATACATTTGAGTCTAAACATATTATTGTAACACTGTGCACAACACTGAAATCCTATATAGCCCTCAACTGGGGTTCAGGCGCCTAGGCAGCGAGACATTTTCCTGTGGTACATTTGACTGGGGACACATGCCTGAGGTAACATTCAGCTGTAGAGAAATATGGCTGTTTGCAAATTCCCTGTGGGCAAACAGAAGCATGCACTGCCATGCCCACAACTTCAGTAATGAAATGCACATGGGGAAAACAATGTCCATAGTCCCCACGGGAACATGAGACAGTAGGCAATATGGCAGGCATCAGCAGCAGGCTGGCCAGAGGGCATGTCAGTGGCAGTAGAAATGCAGTGCACAATGGGCAGTGCCTTTATAATTGGAGTGTGTGGACAACTACCCCCTTCACAGTGTCTAGGGAACATTACCTAAAACACATACTTGAACATAAATGTGACTACAGTATCCTGCAGGATTTTTTCCATGCTGTAGCACACTTATACATATTGTAGTTACATAAGTATGTACTGTACACTGAGCACAACACTCATTACTTCTTCTGCCACCATTCATTTGGTTATTAAAGCTGTGAGCATGGCAGGGTGTGCTTCTCTTTGCCCACAGGGAATTTGCAAACAGCCATATTTCTCTACAGCTGAATGTCACTTCAACTATGTGTCCCCAGTCAAATGTACCACAGGGAAATGTCTCGCTGGCTAGGTGCCTGAACCCCCTCAACTGACTTGACAGATCCAAGACTTCTTGGGTAGAGTTTAAATCTATAACTATCAAATATGTTCTAGCAAATAAACTAAGAACAGTAAGCCATAAGACATTAACCTATTTCCAGAAATACTGGAAAAGACATAGAGGTTCTTAGCTAAAATCTCAGTAAGTTAACTAGAGCACTTTTATGTTTCTTTCCTATTCACCATTAAATAGTGATTTTCCTACACAGCTCCATATAAAGGCTGCTATCAATCTGTTTGCAAGAGGATTATGTTATGCCCATTTGGTTTATCAAAGTGTCCTCTAGTATATAAGCATTAGTATCTACTACTACCACATGTAAAATTATCAACTTATAATATTTTCTATGACAACCTGCATGAGTGACAGCCCAATGTAAATAATGTAAATAGTTGCCTGGATAGGCTGAGGTATATGATTACACTTCCTCTCTTGTAATAACAATGTTTAATGTTATATTATCATTATTAACGACCAGTTGTTAGACAATATGTCTGAAATCTAATTCATATTCAACACATTCAACACTATAAGGCATACTCGCCTCTTGTTAATGCCTATTACAAGTAAAAGAATATCTGTTTTTGTTATATTTTTTTATTATGTGCCTTTCTATATTATGGTCAGTTATCCCATATACCTTGTAGCTTTTCTGCATTATTTGTTTCTCAGTTGATTGTAACTACATTGATATGTTTATTTTCAGCTTGTACTGGACTGTTCACTGTTTTTAAAGAAAAATTAAAATAAAAAATCACAATTGAAAAAAAAAAACAACAGATGTAGTTTATTTGTTTGATGGAGTGATCCATTATTTCTGTCCCAGAACATTCTTTGTGCAGTGACAAGGGCTCTAGAATGTCTATTAAGAGAAATTCTCTGCTCTGCATCTCTGCCTCTCCTTGCAATCTAGTATTTTATGTCAGGTAAAATCAAATAATTTTCTCTATGTAGTATTCCTTTTTGTTTGGTATTTGTAATTAGCTTGTTTTTCAGAAATTTAAGAAAGGTAGTGTTAATGCCTGTGTTTAAAGGTAATAACACAAGTCATCTTTATGACGGCTGAATTATAAGTTTACCATATGCATTGTACATGGTAACAGAATTGTCCTGATCTGGAGAAACGCAAGATAATTGATCCTGAATGAACAATGTCAATTGTGTGCGTGTAATCATCTATTCTTTAAGCATTACATCAGCAATGGACAAAAAAATTAATGGTGCACTCAGTTTGGACAACTTGAACAATTTTGATTTGATTCCCCATAAGAGCATCTTTCAAAGCCTAACATAACATCAGTCAATGCATAATAAACTACATTTTCAAATGACTGAGCATCAGATGCCAATAGGTTGTATTATGAATAATAAATCAACAGAGACTTTAGTCACAAGAGGGATCCACTAAGGGTCAGTCTCTTGGTTTCCTACTATCTAGTATCTGGTATCTGGTTATCTGGTATGTTCTTCCCAGAAGTCAAATCCAAAGGACCAGCATGGATGACTCGATTTCTAGATAACCATACCAGCACCACTGCGTGCAGACACATATGCGTGAGTGCCGATGATACCAATGGCCCTTCCACAGCAGGTAGTACCTCAATGAGTGCGGCACAGAATGTTGCTAGTACCAGTGTCATGGATACTGGTACCAGGCCCACTACTGCTGATAGTGTTGATGATGCTCCATCCTCGGAGAAGTACTGAATGATGCAAGGCATAAAATACATCCCAAAATGTGGGACAGAACATGAATAGCCATCCTTTTGCACACGTCAGCCATCTTTAGTGTGACTGTGGTCTTTATGCCACTGCCCTTAGTTGGTTTACTTCTTATCTTTTTAGACCCACTGAGGAATTTTTCAGGTATCAATATTACCTCACGTTGCTGTTATTATTTGGGTTATATGTGGCTGCAAAATGTAGGGCAGCACATCAATAGCTATCCTTTTGCTTATTTCACTCACCTTCAGGGTGACTGTGGTCTTTATGCCACTGCCCTCATTTGGTTCACTTCTTATGCTTTGGTAGACTCACAGAGGAATTTTTCAGGCATCAGTCTTACCTCAAGTTGTTGTTATCATTTGGGTTATATGGGGCTCCATTGTGGATCTTCTGTTGTTGTTACCACTCAGATTCATTAAGAAGAAGGTTTGGATTATCACTTCTGTACTGAGGTACTCAGCTTTATCTCCCTTTCTCAGGAACAGATCAGAAATCTTAAGACCCTTAAAATTTGCCTGGATGTTATCCCTAGCCAAGTAAGAAATTGTCAACTGTTGCTTAACCTTACCAAGACTGAGGCTTTTTTAAAACATGTATCCATAATGCCCCCCATATTTCCTTACCTTTCTTCTACAACTATTTGCATTGTGAATGGCATGGAGCTTGTCTCCAGGATGTGGGACCCAAGTATTTCTCTAGATGACATAATGTCAATGTCACATAAGAGTCAAGTGTCAGCAGTTGTATACCCTTGTTCTCAACTCCTTGCAGGGTTCCAGTGCAAATGTCATTCATATACCATTTTTCTTTCTGCCAGGACTATTTTATTTTGCTTTATCTAAGGCTTTCAGACATGAAAACTGACCATTTTCAGTAAATACAGAACTCCATTGTCAGACTCTTGATAGTTTCATCCTACCATGTCTATATTCATCACACTTGTATTGTTGTATCTGCAGTGAGTCTCAAGTGGCTTGCAGGGAAGTATACAAGGTATTACTCACAACTTGCTAAGCTTTGGAGGACCTGTATACTGTCAAACTCAAGGAGCTGGGGAAATTGGACAGCTATTTCACAAACTTCACTTGGCTGCAGAGGGGCTGCTACATTCTCCCATTATGCACTTGAAATCCTCAAATGATTACTTTCTTTTTTAGCCCCATCTCTGTTGTCCACCTTTAAAAAGGTTCTAAACATCCACAGATTTCATAAAGCATATTATAATTATTGATCAAATTTATTTTACAAATTTGTTACCACTCAGAAAAGTTATTTTTGAATATCACATTTACTTATTTTTACATTAGATGTCATATTAAACTGACTTCACCCGACATGTTGGCTGTATTCTTACAGTTGAATTGCTCAAGTACAGTACTATCATATAATTATAAAATATGCCTGCAAGTTATGGAAAGGCCCTGCATTACAGTATTACCTTTGATTCATGGAGCTGAATGTCCTGAACAGTGGTCTGTGATGACACTTGTGCCATTTAGACATGTGGATTCAGATGACATGTGGTGAGGCACCTGTTGTAGGGGAAGTACAGCAGGGATAGAGGGCAGGGTAGTCTCCCTTGGAGAGCAGGCATAGGTCTTCTAATAAGGGTATGTTGGGTTTTCTGTGCTAAAAATGAAAATAGATGCTACATTATCTCTCTTATACATGTTAGTATGATGGCAGCCACTAGCTTATCATTTGTTTTCAAAAGAGCAACAATACAGGAAGCAGTGGAAGATCCTATTTTAAGGGAACCAAGCCAGGTGCAAACTGAGGAATAAGGAGGATTAAGAGGAAGGGATGCACAGTAGTCAGACAATTAGCTAACTCCTTGGTACAGCCAAGGCTAGACGTTCTGTTAAAATCACTAAGGCTAGCTAGCAAGTCAGTACCCTGGGAAGTAAATGATTCACTGGGTAGGATGCACACATTGACTTCCAACATCAAATTCTTGTCATAGGGAGGTCTTTAAATGGGAGTGCTCCATCAAAAGGGAACAGCAGGGGGGGGGGGGCACTTATAGGATAGGATAGGATAAAAAGTACTTTTCAGTGAAAACTATGCCAGCTCCCTAAAAAGTGTTGGCACCATATCATTGTTCTCATTTTGGCTGCCCTCCTAACAAAGGTCATGGGAAATTTAGGGTGATGCATCATTTATTACCCTATGAACAGGGAGGAGAACAGCATAGCCCCTCAAGACAAATGCTGTGCAGACTATGGCATGGTGGGAAATGAAGTCAGTCTCTTGTACATAAAGGCAGTTACCTGGCTGGAGAAGGTTAATACTGAGTCATACTGGGGCTGTAGCGAGTAAATCCAGAACACTCAGGCTATCCAAAGTCCTTAAGAAATGCTGGGATATACTCTGGAAAATGCATAATCACTGATTATAGGAAATTCTATGTACAAGCTGACAGCTGTAGTTCCTAGTTCCAGAATATGTGCAGAGTAAAAAAGTGTGATTGGATATACTGATCACTCCTCCCTGCCTCTTCAACAAACAATGGCAGTTAAGTCATCCGTCATCTCTCTAAATGGGAAGCTTGGTCAGAATAAAGACAAGCCTGCAGGCCCAGCACATGTTTTACAGTTTATGGACTTATAAGGCTATTCCATCAAAAAAAAAAAAAAAAAAAAAAAAAACAGCAAGGTCTGTAAACTAAAGCAGCAATGGGTTAGTCAAAGACAGAACATAATGGGTAACTAACAATAACAAATGTCATTCTTATTATCATTTGCCCTCTTATCTACTACCTGTGAATGACTTCTGTCCATTACCTGTCAAGTACTCTGTTTGGTAGGATATATAAGAGGCTGCAAAACAATATACTTTAAAAGGTGCAATGCACAGAACACTGCAGCAAAAAAAGACATTGTCGTCCAAAATGGCAGAAAGTTAGTTATCTCACATCCTGATAAGTGCAGTTTATTTGACTTTCCTTAGTGCAATTTTTTAGTAGTGATTTCATTAAAGCTTACTGGCTTTTATTCTAAAAATCAGTTTTGCACTGCAGTGGGTTCTTTTACCTTTTCCCAGTCTGTTGTGCAGACAGAGTTTGTATGTCTATGTAAGGGGAATGGGAGCCATGCCTCCCATATGGGGATTACAAAGGGGCTTTCAACCTGTAAAGAATGTCTTTTTTTAAAGATTTCAAGTTACGCTTCTTAATGTTAAAAACTGATGAAGAGTAACTTGCTGTAGGGTAACTCAATGGAACATAGTTAAATTCAGAAAACAACTGCAGATAATTCATTTGTGGCACCCATCTTTGTGGTGCTCCCGCTGTTATACTTTACCAAGCCCTGGAGTTTATTCTGAATCCCTGCTGAATTTAGTACTCTATAATGTCTATGGTTGTTTTATACCAGATTTTTATTTCCATTATTATGATAATGCATCTAGTGAAAGGAAGCAGATAAGCAAGAGAAGCCTTGGAAAAAAAGAGGAAAATGAGCAGTTTTAGCAGTTGTAGAAGTGTATTGTAATTACTATTTGCAAGACAAAATATACCAAAGTAAAACACAGCTCCATTTGCACCAAAGTATAGGTGAAATGAAAACACTCCTCCTTATCAATAAACAAATAAAATTGTGTGCATTTTATCAGCAGATTATCAGCAGATTAATTGACTATTGATTCATTTACATTTGATAACTGGGAATGACCATATGATGCTCCCATTTTCCTAGAGTCCCAGGGATTAGAAAATGTCCAAGCAGTAAAATGAATAATGAACAGCAGTATATATATGTATATATATATATATATATATATATATATATATATATATATATATATATGGGTGTATGGGTCTATTTCTATTTACAGAAAGGCCAAAATACCGACAACCACAATGCCAAGACGAAAATCACGAAACATGGAATCACAAATCAGGTAAGTATGCACAGGGCAAGTGAATACTTATCCATATGGGGCATTATGCTGTTTCTCCACTGTAGTAAATCCTGGATTTGGTATATGGGGGTGTGGGGGTGTAGTCCCCACCTAAGTGGGTTTTAGGTGGTGCGCTGTTAGTTACTGTTGTTTTTGGCAAGTATTCACTTGCCCTGTGCATACTTAACTGATTTGTGATTCCATGTTTCCTGAGACCAAAACACTGAACCCCCCCACTAGAAGTACTCCCCTTTTCCTTTGTCCCAGATATTCTGCTAAATAACCATCCTGAAATCCTTTATCAAATTTATATGCTCAGTTTTTCCAAATGTGTCTCCTGTCACATACCTATTTGCACGTTTCATTTCTTAATATACTTCACTACTCTTTCTTTTTTTATATATACCTATGAGACCATTCATGCTCAAAGTTGCCATTGTCATAAGAAGCTATTTCTCCCACCTATTATGTATAACAGCTTTTTTTTATGTCTAGTTTCAGCTTTTGTGTCACATGCATACACTAATGTTTGGCAGCTTGATCTTTTATGCAGTTGTTTCTTGCCACAAACATTTGAACTTATGTCACATCTTACAAGACTTTTTTCTTTAATGAAAACTCTCAAACAAACGAACAAAAAAATCATACCCCCAAAACCTCTTCGTAAAGGATTAACTTATTAGAAACACAACAAAAAACTATGCATATTTTCAAATAATGATGTTTAACCCTCCTAACAGGAACAGTTGTCCCAGACAGACAGCTACATTCACAGTCTAACCTATGATGAATGTTATCCATGCTAAGATGCATGGTACAGCCTATGCTTCTACTTACACTAAGTGATGTCTGTTTTTGTCTTACCTTTATTCCTTTCCCAGAAGTAGAAAGCATCTTGAATGCTGTCAAAAACAGTATGTTTTAGCCATTGAAAGAAAAAAATATTCTGTTTTTATTGCCCTAGCTTGTCTCCATTGAAACATGAGAACCAGATACACAGTTGTCTTCATCTACAAGCTTCTCGTGTTGCACTGGGAACTTTTATTTTCGAAAGGAAAACTTTTCATTCAATTCAATTTTCTTTTATTTACTTGATTCCAAATAAAAAAACGGTGTTGTTAGACTAACTCAAGGGTCTTAATCCAGTTATTTCCCTATGCAACACCCCAACTCCATGTGTATAAATGGGTAAAAGAGATTGTGGATGGATGAATGGATTCCCTATGTAAAAGTAAGCGCAGCATATCAATTTTACTTAAATAATGCTCTGTATACCTTTATAGTCCTTCACTCACCTCATCAACCTAAGATTACAGCCTGTTATCTTAAAAATGCTTTTGTCCAGGCTTTCTTCTCTTTTTACACTGCAGTGCCTATATTTCTTAAAACTAAACAAGAAGAAGATGAAGGAAAAAGAGCATCTGCTTATATTAGTATCCCTATAACACACAAAAATAACTGAAAATGATTTACTATATAACATGCAGTATATGCCACATCTCATAAAATACTGTTAAGAACAATTTTTTTTTACTTAGTTACTTCTTTCTTTCCTCTCCTCCTCTCCTTAATGTTCTTCCAAACGTTAATGACATGAAGTAGAGCATATGCTTTGGAACCCTCTACACGTTTTTCAGGTGTTCTTATTCCACCATATTTCACTGTCACAAATGGAATTGATGCTCTGTATTCCCACATTTATTCATTAATTATTTTGTTGCTGACTTTCTTCCTGTTGATCTCCACCTCCCAACTCTCTGGTTTATTCCCAGAGTATTCCTGCTTCTTCAAGTCAATTCTTGTGCTTTTCTCTGTCTTTCAAGAATTTTCCTTTGAGACATTGGCATGTTTTTACTAGCATAGCCTCTCTATGAGCTTTATTATCATAAGCATAAAAAACAGAGGCGCCTTCTGCTTGATACCTCACTTTTAGTTAGACATACTTTCTGTTCTTCATCAAAAAATGACTTTGACCCTACAGGTAAAAATATTCTGAAGATAGCTGGATACAGTAGCTTGAATCTCACACCTGCCTCTCATCATTCCTTGATTGCTGGAATAAATGTATTCCCTTTCTGCCTGGTTTACAATGAATAATTATTTTCCACAAGCACGCTGCTTTCTCCAACCTTTAGTACTTTATCCATCTGCCACAGTTTCATCAGACTCAATTCTTTCTGATGGTAAGATTACATCTTTACTATCAGAGGTTTTGGCTGCTTTGAATGTACCCTTTCTATTAATACCTCGTGCTGTAGAATAACAGTCTGGTTGTTTATTTTTGCTTTCATAAATTTAATACAGTCTGCTCCTTCCAGTTTCTCTGGTACAGCTAAAAGTCTCAAAATTTCCCTACATACTCTGTCCCCTAATTCTAACATCTTTTGAAATATCTCTTCTTGAGCAGTCTTCATACTCAGCCAGTATTTTCTTCATTTTGACTTCTGATTTTTGCAGTTTTATCACCTCATCTGAACATCTATTTAAAGCCTCTTCCATTTTTCCACCCTTTTGTTATTTAAGCTGATATCAGCTCTGAGCATACTTGTGTTATTTTTCCTCTAGATTACTAGAAGGCATGTCTTGCTCAAAAGCTGGAGCTTGAACTGATTTTTGCTGAACGGATGCAGAATTCTTCTCAGCCAGTGTTTTCTCCTCACCTTTTGTGGTTGATTTTCTTTCAGATTCTCTAAATTTATTTTTTGCTGGCATCCAGGCAGTGCATTTACTAGCCTGTATCTGAAATTTACTCAAAAAGACAATTTCACTGGCTCTGCTCTCTGAGTTTCTGTTTTCACATTGGGAGAGCTGAAATAAGCTTTTACTCAGTGTGCAACTATCTTGGAAGCTTTCAATCCGTGAATATTGTTAAGTAAAAAACACTAATGGGTTTTACCATGGTGACCATAAGCAAAGGTTGAGATTCTGTTAAAAGCTTGCACAACCCTCTATTGAAGAGTATATGAGATGCAAGTCAAGAGATGGGATGAATTCATAAGTAAAGACAGGAGATAAGAGTTGTCTTCAGTGACCCTAGCAGATTTAGGGTTGCTTTGCCCCTGTAGGCATTGCTCACTGTTATGTTAGATTTACTAATGGCAATTTTAATATGATGGCCAAACTTCAATTCATTATCTTCCATGAGTTGTAAAATCTTTGTCCACACAACTTATTCAATAGCACCAAAGTTAACGAATATAATCATAAACTGAGGCCTGTCATGAGCAGGGGTGTATACAATGAGAGACAGAGAAGAGAACAGTAGGATGATTATTATTAGTTGCGTTTAGGGAAAACTTAGATTTGGTCATTTTTGTATTCAAGCACTGTTCAATATCACTTAACCAATCTTGCAGGTAAAGGAAACAATGCTGTAGTTTAGATTTAACATGCACAATGAAAACATCTGCCACTACAATCATGCCATCATCAAGGTTATTGTATTATTTAGCTTCAGTTCCTAGGTTGGTTATTTCATTCATATAGCTTTAGTAAAAATAAAAGTGCCTAGTGATCACACTTTTAAACATGACAGTATTAAATTACATTAATGAAAATATTGAGCTATTCATCTAAATGTTTGTTTTTTTATCACAGAAGTAATCAGATAATTATTTACAGTAAATGTGAAGCTCAGAATGCACAAAGCATCCCAAAACCTTCTGTGACATGGTGTGTCAATTTTTTTCCATGCTTTTTTGCTGCCACTCTCTATTGATCATCAGCTCCCTTCCCAGCCAATCAACCAAATTGTTCCCACTCACCAGGGCAAAGTTCAGTTAGCAAGAGCCATCATTTAGGCAATCAGCAAGGGTGGATCAAGGTTTTTATATTTTGTTCTCTACCTGGACCTGGCTGTACACACCCAGCAAGGTGCCATTGGGAAACATGCACCAGACAATCCACAGGTGACCTTCCCTCATTTCCTCAGGAGGTGTTCCTTCCATGCAGCCCTGTCATCTAAGATGTAGCAGGGTATTAGGCCAGCCAAACCTTAACACCTTTGTGCTACAATCCTGCACATCCTACACAGGACATAAAGCTGTTGTGCTGGCCACAGTAATGATGGGTAAGGGGGGGTTAACTGTTATAGTTGACAGGATACCCCCTCCCTGTGGCCCAACAGCTTGTGCCCTGGACAGCCATAACCTTCATCATGCAATAGTTGTGGCTCTGCTCTTCACCTAAGCCTTAAACTAAAAATGATTAATCGGTGAAGAGGTACACTTTATATGTTTATACTTGTTTACAAATGATTACCAACAAGTACAGGTAGCCTCCATGGTTAATAGACTCAAAGGGGAAAGGGCAAGAATGTAGATGTTTGTCTGTTAAATACTAAGTACATAACATATAAAAATACAACAGCTGGAAGAAAAGAGGCTGTTGAAAACAACAGAGAAAGGAACCAAAACATCTACAACATAGGCCACAAAATGAAGATGCAGGGATGATGTCCATAGGTTCATAGAAGATTACTAGGCTAAAGGGCCTATAGCCCTTACAAGCCTAGTCATATTTATCTTGAGTTCCCCCAGTTGTCAGCAATTAGGTGAGTGACGCTCACAGAGATAAGAGATTATGATAATTAATACCGACTGCCTTTGTTCATGAAGCAGTGAATTTGCAGTCACCAATCCATTGATCCAGGTTGCATTTGAAGAGGGTCAGGGAAGGACTGTGTTTCACTTGAATTGGAAGCTTGTTCCAGAGAAGTGACAGTCTCTGGGAGATGTATCTATCTCTCCAGCATGATTGGTTCATGTCAGAGGTTAGGTTAAGATCCATGAAGTGAATGACCCTCTTGCAGTTTGATTTACAAATGTGTAACATTTCTATCAGGCCCAGGTCAAAGATTTCCCTGTAAGCCAGACAGACACAGGTCACCAATTAGCAACCTGTAGGAGACACAATACGGTGACAGGGCTTCAGACTTTCCACGTAGGATTGTTTTGTGTACCCTGTATTTTCTTGGTGAGAAGCCTCTGTGTTTTCTCCATCTGTTGCAGGTGTCTAGTGAGATACATACATATTTCCCTCGTCCAGGGTCTTGGTGACTTTCTTGAGGAAGTCAACCAGGTTTAATAGGCATGAAAGCTGTAGATGAGGGTAAGGTGGTTCATACAGCCTATCTAGATCTCGCCAAGGCTTTTGACACCATCCCCAACTCTGGAATTATAGATAAACTCACTAAACTAGGTATAAATCCCTATGCCACAAGATGGGCTGCCAACTGGCTCACTGACAGAACCCACACTGTGAAAGTAGCAGACTCCAAATCCAGCTTCAGACCAGTGATAAGTGGAGTACCACAGGGTTCAGTCCTGAGTCCTCTCCTGTTTGGTATCTACTTCTCTGAAGTACAGGCCAACACAGAAGGTCTTTGGCTAACGAAGTTCGCAGATGACTGCAAACTAGGAGCCATAATCAAAACTCCAAAAGATGTAGACATCCTACAAAAGGGCCTTGCTGAGACAGATGCCTGGTGTCAAAGCCATGGCCTCAAGCTCAATGCCAAAATGTGCATTGTCATTCCTTTTGGTAAAAACTCAGTACCCATGAACTACCACATAGGTGGTAGTCTACTTAACACCAAATGTGTGATAAGAGACCTTGGGACACAGGTGGACAGTAGTCTCTCCTTTGATAATCACATCGCCACAGTAGTCAGGAAATCCTTCTATGTGGCACACCTCATCACAAAAGGTTTCTCATCCAGGAAAAAAGAGGTAATTGTTCCCCTCTACTCGTCACTCATTAGACCCATTATAGAGTACAATGCCCCTTTTGGTATGTACCTCACAAGACATCTACAACAACTGGAAAGGCCACAGAAATACCTCACAAAGAGGATTACCAGCCTCAAAGAGATGCCCTATGCAGACCGTCTCAAAAAACTGCAGCTTTACTCCATTGCATATCACCTACTCAGAGACGATCTCTGCCTAACACACAAAGCTATGTCAAACCCAAAGCTTTTAGACATGTTCCACTTAAAGAAATCCCAATCCCTATGAGCTACACGCTCTAGGGACCTAAACCTCATCACCACAATAAACAGAACATGCTGGAGGGATAGATTCCTGTCCCAGAGACTTCCCATACTCTGGAACAAACTACCTATCTATATCAAACAAAGCTCCTCATTAGCACTGTTCAAGAAAAATCTTGATGATTGGATGGGAGATAGGAAATTCACCCCGGGGATCACTTCTTTGGCTCTGCTTGACAGTGGCACAGAAAAATAATTTTCTTTGGTGGCGAAAGCCAGGGTACCTTTGGCTAGGCTTATATAGGCCCTAGGGCCAATAGCCTAGTACATACCTATGAACCTATGATTTGGATTCAGTCCAGAGTTTGGAGATTACCTATGTCTTTGTTGATAAGGTCCATAATGATTCTTTCCATGGCCTTGCAGATGAGGGTAGTCAAGCTTATGGGTCTATAATTCCCAGGGTCAGTTGATGGTCCCTGTTTGTGGAGGGAGATTATGTTGCTGTCCTTCATTCCACTTGAATATAGCCAGTTCGCAGGTTGTGGTTAAACAGGGATCCAAGTGGGTCTGCTAGGTCATGCTTTAAGTTGTTTAAAAGGCAATCTGGAATGTTGTCTGGTCCCACTGATGCCATGTTTTTGGCCTTAGACAGCACAGAGATGACCTGCTGTCTTGAGATAATAGGCTGAAGAATGGTGGCAGGTATACTTTGGCAGATGACCGATGGGGAATGGGGGGTGAAGTTTACTTCAAATCTGTCAGCTAGTAGGTTGGCTATTACGCCCAGATGAGTATGGTTGGTGCCATCCACAACCAGTTCAGTGCATAGCTGGGTATTCCCTTTTAGATTATGGATGTAGTTAAAGAATGCCTTGTGATTATCCTTAACTAGGGGGGCTATTTTTTTGCTTTGTAATTAGATTTGGAGGACTTGATAAGATCTGTAATTTGTTTGTTTAGGCTAGAGAGGGATTTCTTCCTCTGCTGAGCCAGATCGCCATTGTTCTTGGACAAATGTTTCTTTATCTTGTTGTATAGCCTGCTTATACAAAGGGTCCATGAGGGTAGCTTTTTTTTTTTTTTTTGGAAGACCTGATTTTAAGCCAGTCAGGTACAGCTGATTCTATACAACTGCTTAAGTGGTTATGCATGGCATTGCTGTACACCTCAGCCTAGAAGTCC